>NC_042294.1:11285524-11492737 GCF_901000725.2 Takifugu rubripes | reverse complement strand
AGAACGTCCCGAACGGATGAAGGTCGGTAGTTTTGGTTCACCTGATACATCAAACCAACAATCAGAGTCGCAGGACACCGGCGTGCTCAGGCGCCGCCCAGGCCTCAGCTCACCTGGACGTTCTGGGCCCGTTTGTTACCTGTCTGTCATCTTTACTGGATTTCTTTTTTTTTTTTTTTTAAATGAAAAGGTCAGAATTTGATTTCAGATTCAAAGAAATGTGACATTTGCGGAGGACAGATTCAGTTATTGATGTTTACTCATCATTTTCTCTTATCAGTCCTCTCACACTCACTCACACACACACACCACACACACCACACACACACCACACACACACATTGATGACCTCAGTCTTGTGTCATGCAGCTTCACTACATTAACCAATGAGGTGGCATTTAAACAACCAATGAGGCAGCTAATATAGCTCCTGCTGTCAGTGCAGGCATCTGTGTGTGTGTGTGTGTGTGGTGTGTGGTGTGTGTGTGTGGTGTGTGTGTGTGAGAACAGGCTGCAGCTCAAGCATCTCTGGCTCTGAAAGGTCTCTGGTTTGGGGCAGACGTTCCCTTTAGCCAGGCCGCCGCCACTGATGCTCCAGAAGTTGGACTTGTTTGTTTATTACAGATAATCCTTTTTTTTTTTTATTATTCCTGGACATTTGAGAAAAATCAAAGAAAATATGGATTTAAAAATACATATGAAATAAATAAATGACATGAAATGTCAGCGGGATTTGTTAAAATAAAACCAAATTATATAAGCAGCTCCTGTAAATGTTAAAATAAATGTGAATATTTTGTGTTTATAACACTTTATTCTGTCTGAATTCACAGTGCTTTAGCGCCACCTACAGGCAAATAGATGAAGTTTACTGAGGAGGCCCTCGGTCACAGCGGAGGGGTTTCTGAAAACACACACACACACACACACACACACACACACACACACACACACATAATGCCAGTTTGGGTGATTGAGTGTCATTACCACTTGCTTGTTTGCCTGTTTTCATTGGATTACTCCACCAGTATATCAGGAAAAAGCTATTAGTAACCATGGCAACAGAACGCCGAGATAATCAGAGGTCTAATTACAGAAGCAGGCAAATGCTGCAATCAAAACCATAAACTGCAGCTTTTAGTCTCCTAACGGGGACAGAGAGTTACCAATCACTTATCAAAACCCCGCGCGTGCGTGCGTGCGTGTGTGTGTGTGTGTGTGTGTGGGTGTGTGTGTTAACGTACGTAACACACTGCCAAAGTTGCTACATTTCACACTTCACACTGCGGTTGCACCAGAAATCCAAATGAGGCAACAGTTGTTTTAAAAATGTTTTATTTCTTACCTAACTTTTTTTTAGTTTTTAAAAAAAAAAAAGCTTTCAAATGGCATTAAAAGTGTTTATTTTTAATCACGTGCACATCGGGATTGAGTTGGAGGCTTTCAGGCTAAACTTGCAGTAGCTGTGCAGCAGCAATAGTGTCTGTTGTGTTGCAATTTTGGTCTCATTTGTTGTAAAATATGCAACAACCTCCACATTAAAAGGACATTTAGCCACATGTCAGCTGCTTCCTGTCCGCACCAGGGGTCAACACGCCGTCCCAAAGGAAGCGGATCAGCTCGTTTATAGTGACGTTTGTACCGCGTGGAGGAAATGTGACGCGAGCCGCCATCCTCGGCCAGCGGGCACGTCAGCATCACTCGCCCGGCCGGCCGGCCGTCCCCCGGGTTCGCCGCCCTGATCGCGAGCGGACGTCAGATTGTGGTTCATCACCGCTGTCGCCCTCGTGGACTCGCTGATTGAATTTAAAAATGTTAGTGACAAGTTCCCAGCGCCACAGGGAGGCGGATGGAATCCGCCTCCCTGTTCTGCAACATGTGACACGTGACCCACGCCGGACACGTGTGTGTGTGCGTGTGTTTGTGTGTGTTCACACATGCGGCGGAGGGTTACCACGTCCAAAAAGCTGGAGCGGCCATCTTGTCTTTGTGTCAACAACCCTCAGAGGATTCCAGCAGCACATCTGGATATAAGAGGCTGAACTGCAGATGTGAACTGGCGCGGCTGCTCCAGATATCAGCCGCCTCCTCCTCTGGAGCCGTTTGGAAGCAGCCGTTGGTCAAAGGAACAACTGGCGCTCGCTTCCATTGGTGCTGCTCGTAGCCCCTAATGTAGAGTGGCAAAGGGGTCATGTGACTTCTCCCAGCCAATCAGAGAAGAGCAGGTCACAGCAATGAATACCAGAGCCAACACAAGTCCTATAAATATATAAAAGACGTTTTTAACCATTCTTGAAAGACAACGGATGCTCCAGATTTTTATTTGATTGATTATCTATAAAGGTTTGTGACCTCAGTTTAAATCGGTACATTTGGATGAGGTTTCCTTGACCTAAAGATGGGAAATGTTTGTTAAAATAAAAGCCTGCTGACATGAGTTATGCAAGAGAACACACACACACACACACACACACACACACACACACACACACACACACACACAGCATTTAAAGGCTCCTTATGCTCTGGGTCATGGAAACATGAGAACAAAGCGGCCCTGGCGTGATCCAGTGTGTGGTTTGTGGTTGGGATGCCAGTGTGCCCTGGAGCAAAGCGAGACTAAAGCTGAATCCAGGAGACGTCACTTCTTTATCTTCCTTCTCGCTCTGCTGATGGCTATAATGTCGCTGATGTCGGGACAAGTTCTGGTGCTCCTTCGGATATTTGTCGTAATCATTTTGAGCTCAGTCTCGGTAAATGACCATCATTTCTCCTGGGTTGTTGTTGCCTATGCGTCTGCCCCCCCCGGCCTGAATACCCGTGGCCCCGTGGCCCCTCCCTTGTGTACAAAAGATGTGTCGGATTATAAAAATCTGAGGCTTTTGTTGGCGTCTCTGCTCGTGGATCCAGAGCCACCTGCAGCTCAGACCTACTGTCCACCGTTTCTTGCGTTTCTTCTCCGGAATTCTGAGATGAACTCTCCGCGGTTGTGGATTTCCCTCCTGTCTTTTCCTTTATTCCCACTTCAACGGTCCATGGAGACCCCCAGTACGCTGAAGCCCTCGCCTCCACCGCCCAGTGGTCCAAGGCGCTGCTTTGTGACTGGCCGTCCCTCACGGGGCTCCTGGTGATGCTCTGTCCATGTAAGGGCGCACCGCTCGAACCATATTCCCCGGGTCAAGCTGAGCATATGCTGGGCTCACTGAGAGTGCGGGGTTTCGGTCCCCAGCAATAGCTCAAATGGGTGGCCCTAGTGAGGGAGCCCTGGTGTTTAGGAGCGTTGACCACACTAGGAGGGAGCCCCACAGCCCCTGATGTGGATTTATTTTGTGTTGGAGGTTTCTGTTGAGATTGAGAGAGGTTTAACCTGGTCACCTCTGGTGGTCTTCACACTTTCTCTCTGCCTCTGCATGTCTCTCGACCACAGTGTGTGGCCCGTTTTCAGTGCTGCGACCTCAACACGACGGCGGGACTCGGCCAGATGTGGTGGAGGACGAGGAAGACGTGTTACCAGATCGTAGAACACAGCTGGTTCGAGTCCTTCATAATCTTCATGATCCTGCTCAGCTCTGGAGCACTGGTCAGACACACACACATGCATCAGAGTGTTCTCTGGAACATCTTGATGGCTCATTATCGGGCCTCTCCACTGTCCCCGCAGGCCTTTGAGGACATCTACATTGAGCAGAGGAAGGTGGTGAAGGTTATTTTGGAGTACGCGGACAAGATATTCACCTACATCTTTATTCTGGAGATGCTGCTGAAGTGGCTCGCCTATGGCTTTAAGAAATACTTCACCAACTACTGGTGCTGGCTTGACTTCCTCATCGTTGATGTGAGTTTATGATGTTTGATTAATATGATTACTAGTTTATCATTTAAAAAGTGGACGTTGTTTAACCTAAAAAGGCAGATGTACAGTAATGGGATTAGAAAATGCTGGCTATATATGTGTGAATAGTTCAATGTAGTAATGTCAAAACAGAAATATGAGATGTACTCACATGAAAGTGGCCATTTTTATAGTGTTTTATGATTATTGATTCTTTATTGTCTAAAGATATGTAACTAATCAATAATTCCCAAGTTTTGTTCATTAACTGTTTTGCCTTATTTTGAAATCCATCTTCGTAAAATGGAATCTTCGGTTTCTTTGATATTTCTCATTTTTGTTATGCTGAGCACAGAACAAAATGGCCACTGAGTAAATGAGGAGTCCAGATACGATCTGTTAGAGCGCGCGGGCGCCCCCTCCTGGCCAGGCCGCGTCACGACCGGGCAGCGTCAATCTGGTGAACGTCTGCCCTCTAGTGTCGGAGCACACCGCTTCTGTCCATCTTTTCTTCGGTTGGAGCGTTTTTATGTTGTCACAGACTCCACATGCGCGCACTTGACACATGAACAAGGTCAAAGACATGCCGGATCACATGGAGGCTGAGGGATGTTCCATGTTTTTGTCTGGGATAAAAGACTGAAAGGACTGAATGACAGAGAGTCCTGACAGCCAGAGGCCAAAACACACACACAGATACACACACACACACACCAGATACACACTCACACAGATACACACACGCACACACACACACACACACACACACACACACAGGCTTTTGTATTATGATTTTCTATTCCACTGAGCTGAACCATTCTGTGTGGAAGTCTTCTCCATCTGTATTTTTGTGTGTTTGGGTCGTGGTTCGGCTGACCACTGTCGGCTCGGTCTCCTCGGGACCGTGGCGGACCGTGACGGATGGTGCCGATGTGTTGCATGTTGGCGTAGGGTTGATGTAGATATGTACTCTGTAGATCTCACTGCTGGGCCAGCTGGCTCAGATCATCTCCGTGGACCTGTTCAGCACCGTCAGGGTTCTGAGGACCCTCAGGCCGCTCCGTCCTCTTCGGGTTGCATCCCGCTTCGCTGGTATCAGGGTAAGAACCTGCAGACAAGGATCGCTACGATGTCGGATTTGACCTGAGAACTTCCTCGTATTCTCTTTGTCTGCAGGTCAAAGGTCAAGCCTGTCCGTTCCTTTTTCTTTTTTCTTAGCTTGACAGGAACTTTCCTATTCTGCAGGTCTCAGCTAAGTTCTAATCCAAACCTCTCTCCTCAGCTCTGATTGGCTGGTTTCCGTGACGGCGCCCCACATCTGTCAGTGTTGGTAGTTAACTCTCCTCCTTCTCTCTTCCTTCCGCTCTACCTTTCCTTCCTTTCCCCCCCTCCATCCCGTCCGCCCTGTCTCACTCCTGCAGGTCTCACTCATCAGTTTGGTCGCCAACACTTTGGGTTATTCTGACTTCGCAGCCATCAAGTCGCTGCGGACGCTGCGGGCCCTGCGGCCCCTCAGAGCCCTCTCCAGATTTGAAGGCATGAGGGTAAGAGTCAGTATTAATGGACGTGCACAGCAGGAAGCACCAGCACCCTCATTCAGCATCAGCGGAACATTAATTATTATCATTAATGATCTAATGGCCACCAACAGTGAGTGGCAGTTGACAGTTATTTTAATTATTAAAATTCTTGCTTATTACCATAATAAGACTAAAGAAATATGAGAATACGATGAAAAAATAAAGAATAACAAGCACAATTGGAACTGTTTGTTATCTATTGTTTAAAATCTTAACTAATTTAGCACAGAACACAAATGACCTGAATTAATTACAGCAGGATGATCAATAAAGTGAAATCAGCTCTGGTCTTATTCATGTCTCAGGATGAACGTTACCCATTAAAAAACTGCACATATTTTGTGTTGTTCTCATCCTCCCGTTTCCTGTTTCCTGTTCTCTGATTGGCCCAGTTCACTTCCTGCATCACATGACCTGTTTGATGGCGTTTTCTCTTTCAGCCAACCAATCACCAGAGTTTCACCTCAGAGGTTTTAAACATTTAATCTTCAGCTCTTTTTCTTCAACAGTATTATTGAAACCATCACAGTCGAGCAGAAAACGCAGATACCTTGTTCCAGGAAGTGTGTGTGTGTGTGTGTGTGTCCATGTACGTGTGGCTCATTCTGTGTTGTGTATTCTCGTGTGTCTCTGATCGATTGTGTGTTTGCGTGTGTGTGTCCATCCGTTTCTCTGTGTTTGTGTGTCTCTGTGTGTGTGTGTGTGTGTTTGTTCCTGTGTGTTTGTGACGGTGTGTTTCTGTGACGCAGGTGGTTGTGAACGCTCTGATCGGGGCCATCCCCTCCATCATGAACGTGCTGCTGGTCTGCCTCATCTTCTGGCTCATCTTCAGCATCATGGGTGTCAACTTGTTCGCTGGCAAGTTTGGCCGCTGCGTCAACCGGACGGGCCACATCTACGAGGCCGCCTTCATAAACAACAAGTCTGAGTGTGAGGCGCTCAACGACACCTCGCTCTTCTACTGGACCAAAGTCAAGGTCAACTTCGACAACGTGGGGGCCGGATATCTGGCTCTGCTGCAGGTGGTAAGAGGCTGGAGATTCCGTCCCCGAACAGAAACACAAAAGTTCCTCGCAGCTGAGTGGAGCCTGGAGGAACCTCCCAAACATCCCATACTGGCCAACACCATGATACACCAAGACCAGACGTTCCTAAATCCAGCCTTCATCCTTCCCCATGACCTTTAGCCACACAGCCCTCACACACATATATATATATTACCTTATTTCCACGGTTTCATTCACAGAAATTCACCTTTTCACAGCATCATGACAACATAAATATAAATATCCTTGGTCAGATGTGGAGCTCACGTCAGCCTCGCTGATCTTGAACGCACCCTGTTGTACCATCATGAGTTTCTCCATCATCTGTGACTTTTCTGTTTTTCCAACACTGTATTTATCTCCTCTGTTCTTTCCCTCCATCCTTACTCAGCCGCCCACACTCTTTCTTTTTCTCCATCTCTTCCATTCTCTGCTCACCCCCTCTCCCTTCCTCTTTGTTTTTCCACTGTCTCTCTTGCTCAGTGTCTCTTTGAACCCTTAAAATGAAATTAGATTTTTATTCGACGTCATCAGGCACCATCCTTCTGTCTGGTCATGTGCTTCTCCTTTAGTTTGTGTGCTTTTATTTTCCGTCATCCTTCACTGCCTCTGTAGGAGCCCTGAGAGGTTCCAGTCAATCAGCGTCTGAGGTCTTTTTTTTTAGAACAAATTCCAGCCAAGTGGAGTAACAACAAGAAAGAGAGAGAGGGAGAATTAGATGAAAATGGAGGTATCACAGAGGTTGACATTCTTCAGCCAATCGGGACATAAAACTTAACTGTGTGCTGGTGGTTGCCATAGTAATGGGTTACTCAGCATTATTCTGTTTGACTGGTTGCCATGGCAGCTGCATCTCCTCCATTACCATCCAAGGAAAGAGACTTTTATGGATGTGAAATCTGACTCTGACCTGTTTTATTCTTTCATAAATGACGACATCAGTTGGTTTTTGTATTTTCACTCACTCAGATTGAATGATTAGTTATTTCTTGTGAATGGACACTTGAGCAGGGTCGTGCGTCTTGTTGGGAACAGAATCTTCTTTCCTCTCCTGCTATTAGACACTTCCACTGAGCTTTTCTCACTTGCCATCAACACCATAATAATTGCACTTGTAACTAATGGCAACAAGCTGATTTTGCTGACAAAAAAACATCCATTCAGGCCAATGTATTATGCAGCTTCCTCCACCTGGCCCCCTCCCACGAGGAAGGACGTTCATAAAAGGACATGTTGACTCCTCCCACTGAGGAAGGAAGTCCATAAAAGGACCCTGTTGACTCCCTCCACTGAGCAACAGCCCAGGTTCTGTTTCCATGGCTCGGCGGCTCCACTCTATTGATGTTCTGCTAAAATTTGAAGTCGGCTTCCAGATCCATTTGGTTCAATTATTCGCATTTCAGAAAATTGTTGAGCGTGTTGTCACGGTAACGACAGCGGAGCCCGAGGTTTTGACAAACATGTTGAACACTGGTTGGTTTAAAGACTAAAACAAGCACCAAAAGTTCAGTACAAGAACATCTTGCCATCAGTAAATGGCTCCAATTGTTTTCTTATAGTTTAAGATTCTGTGGAGAGAAGATGAATCATGAGAGGATGATTTAGATATTTTTACAGATTTTATACCTATAGCGGAGTAAATGATGAAAACAATCTTTCCCCTATAATCGTGTTTTTAATTTTTTGTTTTTAAGGCAACTTTTCAAAGGTTGACGGACATTATGTTCGCAGCAGTGGATTCACGAGCGGTGAGCAAAAACACTTCATCATAAAATACGGCAACAAGTTGTTTAGTATTTTAATGTTAATGTGTGTGTGTGTGTGTGTGGGTGGTGTGTGTGTGTGCTCTCTTTCAGGTGGAAGAGCAGCCATCAAAGAGGTCAACCTCTACATGTATCTGTACTTTGTCATCTTCATCATCTTTGGATCCTTCTTCACTCTTAATCTCTTCATCGGCGTCATCATCGACAACTTCAACCAGCAGAAGAGAAAGATAAGTCCCACCACAGACTCTCTCATTAGGATGATGATGATAAGCTCTTCTTCAAAGGTTGGAGAAACTCCAGACCTAAACTAGTTCAACGGCTGAGGCAAATGGGATGGCTTCCCTTTTGTCCGTCTTTCCTCTCCTGGGGGATTTAATTAGTTCATTTCCACACGTTGTCTTTAGTGAAGATAACGGAGATGTTCTGGGCTGTTTACTTTAGGAGGACAGGACATCTTCATGACGGAGGAGCAGAAGAAGTACTACAACGCTATGAAGAAACTGGGCTCCAAGAAACCCCAGAAGCCTATCCCCAGACCTCTGGTACCAGAACACCTCCTCTTCCCCTGACATTCATCAGAACCAATAAAAAGTAAACATAACTACGGTGTTGCTCTCCTTCTTGGCCAGAACTCGCTGCAGGGCTTCTTCTTCGACCCTGACGGGGAGAAAACGGCTTTTGAATATCATCATCATGGTGCTGATCATCTTAAACATGATCACCATGATGGTGGAGACGGGATGAGCAGTCCCCCCAGATGGAGTACATCCTGAACAACATCAACCTGGCCTTCATGTCATCTTCACCACCGAGTGCCTCATCAAGATCGTGGCGCTGCCGCTACTACTTTTTCACCGTTGGCTGGAACATCTTTGACTTTGTGGTTGTCATTCTCTCCATCGTTGGTGAGTCTTGGTTCCAGGGTGCCGAAGCAGCACCTACCAACCACAGGAAGGGATGTTGTGTGTGATCTTTGCTTTCACCTCACGGATGCAAACAGTGGCTTGCTAATGCCTAATGTTCTTCGATAACGTCATGTGAGTGGTCGGGTTTGGGAAGCCACGTGTACAAGGGTGCATAGCCACAAAAACGTGGCGCACACGTCTAACCAATGGAGTGTGTGGAGAAAGAGTTCCGATGAGGCGGAGAGGAGTTATTGGCTCTTCGGCCGCTGTACGTCCCCGACGGACGGGTCCTCATGGACCTTGCGAGGAGCTCCGGCTACACTGGGAGCCGCGTCCAACCTGAGCCATAAAGGTGCTGGCCACACTGGGCTTCCTCAACACGGGCTCATTTCAGCAAGAGCCCGACCGTTCGGGACTGAGCCAGTGGGCCGAGCCGATCCGTGCCAGCTGTGTGGCCGGATTACCCAAAGGTCACGACTGTCCGGATACGCCGCAGTGGAAGAGGAGAGACGGTTTCCTAATGTAACCGAGCTCCACACTGCACACACACTGCTCTTAAAGCACCACAAGATGGGTTTGTCCATGTAAACAGGAAGCATTTCAGTGAACCAACATTGTTGCGAGGTGGCCTGGATCCACACAGGATCCACTGGATCTGACCAACATGGGGGGCTAAATCATGTCATCGTCCCAAAATGGATCCCCTGACAGGTGTCGAGCGTTACGCCCCTGACCATCATCTGGCTTCAGCTTCATGACTGCGTTAGTGGCCTCAACAAGCCCCTTATTGTTTATTGTGTTTTGTGTGATCCGTGGTGGTGGTGCGACAAATTCCAAATTGAAACTGATTTCATTTAGTTCAGATATAACGACCCCTTCCGTTTATAATTAATGACGTTTGCGAGGTTCCATGATGAAATGCACGTCTTTGTACACGATTTAATCAGCTTGCTTTAGCTAATAAAATGCCACAACTGCGTGCGTGCGTGCGTGCGTGTGTGTGTGTGTGTGTGTGTGTGTGTGTGTGTGTGAGTTTATGTGAAAGAGAGATCACCTGTGGCTAAAGGCAGCAATAAAATGTAAGCCTGACAATTATTTGTCCACACAGCCACCATCCACGTGGCCTTGGATGTTTTTCCCTGCACCAAGGTCTGTTTCGTACATTATAGTAGCACAGTACACACACACACACACACACACACGCACACACACACACACGCACACACAGCGCGGATGTTACAGGTCAATCATGTTTGATTTGTCTCCAAGGACCACCCTTTGGCACCTCTGATTGCTGGTGTTACTTCACCTCCCAGACACCCCTCGTCGGCATGTGTCCAACACACAAGCATGAGCATGTACAATACTACACACAGGACACTAAATCAGTCACACACACACACACACACACACACACACACACACACACAGACATGGAGAGAGAGAATATAAGGTACCAGGTAATTAAGCTTTCAGTGTGGCTTGCTGTTGTGTGTGTGTGTGTGTGTGTGTGTGTGTTGTGTTGTGGTGTGTGTGTGTTGAGTGTCAGGCTAGTTGTGCTGGTGTGTGTCTTTGTTTAATGAGGGTTGTTTTGGTGACATCAGACAAGGTTCTTTGAATTTAGCTTATTTTAAGTATAGTGTTGAGAGAAGAGCTGGTTCCAGTCACACTTTCCATCCCTCCGTCCCTCCATCCATCATCCCTCTCTCACTCCCTCCCCTCCCTCCCCTTTCCCTCCCTCCGTCCATCATCCCTCTCTCCTCCCTCCCTCCCTCCCCCTCCCTCCCCCATCCATGCATCCCCTCCCTCCATCATCCCTCTTCATCCTTCCTCTTTCCCTCCATCCATCCATGCATCCCTCCCTCCCTCCATCCATCCATCATCCATGCATCCCTCCCTCCTTCCCTCCCTCCATCATCCCCTCCCTCCCTCCCTCCCTCCATCCATCATCCATCCATCCATCCATCCATCCATCCATCCATCCATCCATCCATCCATCCCTCCGTTCCCCCCCCTCCCTCCATCATCCCCTCCACCCACCCTACCCACCAACCCACCCATCCATCCCTCCCTCTTTCCCTCCATAATCCCTCCATCCATCCATCATCCATCCATCCATCCATCCATCATCCCTCCATCCATCCATCATCCCTCCCTCCCTCCCTCCCTCATCATCCCTCCATCTCAATGCTGTAAATGTGTTTTAGCGAACGAGTGTAACTGTGTACCGACCCACTTTTCTTCTGTTTTCAGGGATCGTCCTCGCCGACATAATTGAGAAATACTTTGTGTCCCCGACGTTGTTCCGGGTGATTCGATTGGCCCGGATCGGACGTATCCTTCGCATCATCAGGGGTGCCAAGGGTATCCGGACCCTGCTGTTCGCCCTGATGATGTCCCTCCCTGCCCTCTTCAACATCGGCCTCCTCCTGTTCCTGGTCATGTTCATCTACGCTATCTTTGGCATGGCCAACTTTGCCTACGTCAAACGACAGGCGGGTATCGACGACATGTTTAACTTTGAGACCTTCGGGAACAGCATGATCTGCTTATTCCAGATCACCACTTCAGCCGGATGGGACACTTTACTCAGCCCCATCCTCAACCAACTCCCCGGAGGAGTGCACACCCCAACATTCCCCACACGGGCACCCACCGTTCAGGGGGAACTGTGGGAACCCGTCTGTGGGCATCACATTCTTCGTGACTTACATCATCATATCCTTTCTTATCGTGGTCAACATGTACACGCCATCATCCTGGAGAACTTCAGTGTGGCCACGGAGGAGAGCACGGAGCCCCTGAGCGAGGAATGACTTTGAAATGTTCTATGAGGTTTGGGAGAAGTTCGACCCAGAAGCCACACAGTTCATTGAATACGCCAAGTTGTCGGACTTTGCAGACTCTCTGTCAGAACCACTGCGGATCGCCCAAACCTAACAAGATCAAGCTGATCTCCATGGATCTGCCGATGGTCAGCGGGGACAAAATCCACTGCCTCGATATCCTCTTTGCCTTCACAAAGCGAGTCTTGGGTGAGTCGGGCGAAATGGATGCTCTCAAGCAGCAGATGGAGGAGAAGTTCATGATGGCTAATCCATCCAAGATCTCGTATGAACCGATCACCACAACGCTGAGGAGAAAACAGGAGGAGGTGTCAGCCACAGTGATCCAAAGGTGCTACCGAAGGCACCTGGTGAGGCGGCAGGTGAAGGCCGCCTCCTACCTGTACCGTCAGATCACCACCCCTCGGCACCTCCGGGGCGAAGGTGCAGCTGGCAGCGAGGTCCCGTTTGGGGAGGACCCGCCTGAGAAGGAAGGGCTGATTGCTGACATGATGAGGGAAAACTACGGCTCAGAGATGGCGCGTTCCCAAACTATTTCCTCCACATCATCGCCGCCATCCTATGACAGCGTGACGCGCGCCACCTCCGAGATCTTTGCCGTCAAAACGGACAACTCAGCGGAGGGGGCGGCAGGTCAGGAGCCAGACGAACCGCCGCCGTCAGCGCTCAACTCCGACTGACGGCGGGACACCCAACCGCTGCGGCGCCACCAAGCAAAAAAATAAGAGGTTCTTTTTCTGGCTTTAAAGGTGGACGTTTGTTCCCTGAATGTACCAGAGCGCCGAGAGGGCAGCACTTTGTCCCACAAACGTAAGACGGTTCCGGACAGGAGCAGCGTGGAATATTCGCTACCTTTGACATCACTTCCTGCCTCTGCGGGAGCGTCTCTGGAGTTTATCATTAATCTCCAATAAGGCCTGGCTGTGAGGGGTGGTGGTGGGGGGGGGGGGGGGGGGAGACGATGGGGAGAGAGAGGGAGGGAAAATGACAACGCAGTTTTCAAAATATCGTGCTGCCAGAGCGGTCGGGCTGTTTTTTTTATATTTTCGAGGGAGCTGAAGGGGGCGCCGTCAGGGAAAACCATTCAGAAATCAACGGTTTTAGAGCCACATCCTCATTTCCGCTGTTCCAGGACTGAACGCTGGTGAAAGGGCACCTTTCTGTGTTCCGCTCAGTCCCAAACTCTCCGTCTTGTCGTCATGGCGATCGTTTCCGTCCGCTCTGAGGGAGTCATTTGCCTCAAGAGTCCAGGTTTTTCTGTCTTTGGGGTAAATATAGAAACATCTGTTGACTTCACAGACGTTTATTGATCTGGAAGTGAAGATTTTTCCCTCCATTTGCTGAAATCTCGACGTTTTCTTTCAATCTGGTCTGAATGAGACAATCAGCTGATCGTCCATCAGGATCACAAACATTCCAGAACAGGAACGAGAACATCAGCTGATGATTTATCACATTCACGCTGATCCATCCAGATTTAGACGGTAGCGACCAGAGCACCAAAGATCCATTCATGGATCCTGCAGCAGCAGTTATGGAGGCAGGGATGACATCATTCCGGAGATCCCAAAATTCCCATTTGAAAATTAAGGAAATAAAATTAAATTTAGAACTTTTTGGATCCGGCATCGTGTCTTTAATGACACGATACTTGATTTAGTGATTATTCCCAACAGGCGGTGTTTGATTAGAAACTCTTTCTGACCTCTGGTGCTCTGAAACATCTCTGCTTCCATTTTCAGCTGTTTTTATTCTCAATAACATCAAATCATCCATCCATCCAAATCGTGGTCCTGTTGGACCACCAAAGGACAAACACTTTCCATTTAGCACGGACAAAAAAACCCAAATCCTGTTTAGCAATAAAGCTGTGGGGAGAGTTTGAGGAGCGTTTCTGAGGAACATGCTGCCATATTGGGTCCAAGCTGCTGGGGTTTTTGTTGTTTCCAGGTGAATCGGTGGGCAGCGGCGTTACCGCCTGTCTCTGCCCCCCCCCCCCCCCCCTGTGGTCGTGGTCACGCCGGGCATCTTTACTGGTCCCGTTTTAAACAGGTTCTGTTGGGAACAGGTGTTCTCCGGGACTGTATTCCAGGCTGCTGTGCTGAAGGGCTGTTTTCAGTAGCAATAGAGCCAGAGTGTGCCTGCTCCATATGAACCCCCCCAGGCCGTGCTTTCCTCCTGGCTGAGCCATAATCAGCTCTGGATGGACTGGTTCACGCTTGGACTGAGTCAAGATTTGATAGCTTGACTGATTCTTACAGTTTTTGATCAAACCCCCATCTGCTGATTCCAGGAGATCTTTAAAGGATCTCAGAGCTTCAGATCTATGAAGCCTGCTCAGCCCCCGGCAGCGCTGATGAAACCATTTCATTCCTTCAAAAAAGCAGAACATGAAGCTCCAGAAAAGGTTTTTGTATCAAGTTTCCAACAGAACGAGGACAAGTGGGTAAAAGCGCCACTTTAAAGCCTCCAGGCCTCAGAAAACATCCACCTTTAGGATGCCTGACTTTAGAGGATCGTCGGTTCGCTCTGAGCACAAGAACAAACATGTTTAACCTCAGTCCAAGAACATCTGACCTGAAATGATCAAAAACCTTCAGCGTAAAAGATGGTGGAGAGAAAGCTGCTGGGAGGTTCTCAGAAGAGAAGTGGCATTAAAGCCAGCTGGAAGAGTCCAGCCTGCTTCCTGCTCCTCCAAACAGGCGTCTCCACACCAACACTGAGGAACACGGGCTTCTGTTCTTCCTTCTTCTCTTCTGACTATTGTGTGTTTGATGAATGCAGCATCCACTCACTGCCCCCCCCCCCCCCCCTCATTTACACTGCTCCTGGTTTCACAATGGTCGTCAAACTGGTTTCACCAGCTTCACATCAGTCGCTCAGAAAGCTCAGATTTGGAGATAGTTGCCTTTTTCGGATTGTCTCGCCCCGAATTTCAGATGGGAAGAAGTTTTTTCCTTTTTCCTTTGGAAGACAAAATGTTCAAGATGATAATTTCTGAAGAGATGAAAATACGACACTAGAGGTCAGAAGGTTGGGCGGAAGTTTTCTGGTCTTGTGGAAGGATGAAACCTTTGAACTCTGACAGTTCAAAGCTGAAGAATGAGATGATCCTCCCCAAAGGGATGGCGAGGTCCAGACAATAAACCTGAGTGGTTTTGTGTCCGGTTATTAACATGTTCCATGCTTTTCCTTCTGCAACAGTTCATCACACCTGCTCAGTGAAACCTCGGTGTAAAGGAGGTGAAGCCGTGCCTCAGTGACTCTACTTTGGTGTTTTAGAAACTAACAGTTATTATATGAATATACAGTGTGCACGTACGCGCACACGTGTGTATAAACACTTCATACACGCGTGTGCGTGGATGTAGACTTTTTAGTACTTTGGGTTCATATACTTTTTAGTATTTTGCAGATTCGTGTCTGTATATAAACCAGATCCTCCTGTAATAAAGAACTAAAGGCTGACTGTTGTCACGTGACCTGTCTCCGTCTGTGTCCGATGATGGAACCTGCCTGGAACATCTGGTCCACAGAAAAAGCAAAACAGCTCACAGAACTGGTCCAGTTTAGACCCAAAAATGACAATAAACAATGAAAGTGATAAAATGGACGAACTTTCTATCGGTCATCGACAGTTTCAGTCGTCATCTGAATTCATCAAAAATAGCTGAAGAAGTTCCAAAAAGGAGAAATATCATGTGATGCTTTGCCGCCACCCGGTGGACACGCGTGGAACTGCAGACAATAGTTAAACGCGCTCCGACACATTCTGACCTCTGCTGCTCCTCCTGGACTCCAGGGCTGCAGAAATATGCTGCTTTTACAAGTCTTTTAAAATCTGTAAAGCATCGTATATCTTATTTATTTAACTAGGTTCAATAATGGTGGAGAATGGTGTCCGAAAAGCGTCATTATTTCAAAGTGAACAAGAACAGTTCGGTCCGCGTTCACAGAGAGGCGGAGAGACCTCGAGAGAGTCCAAAACAAGTCCGCGAGGAAAACTCTCCAAAATAGTCAAGCCACAGAAGTCAGGGTTTGGCGATGAGGACTAAAACACTCCGCCGCTGGCAGACGGGAGTTCTGTCCTTAAATCTAACGGGAGATTGAAGAGAGACCGCAGGTGCGTGTGTCTGCGGGGCCACTGTGGCTGATGAGCGGCTCCTCCACGCCCCCTGCAGGTAGACACCCGCAACAACGGTCCCAGAAACTGGGAACCCAACAAACCAGTTTTTTAAAGTTTTCCTTTCAGACTAAGCAGGAAGACTATTCTGTCCCTCAGTTTTGTGTTCTAACAGATTTAAGTTTTCAGTCTACAGCTAATCTGGTTACTGACCCTTTAAAAGAATCTCGTGGGGAAGGTTGGAAGCAGGAAGTGCGACATAAAAGTGCAGCAGAATAAGAAAAACGTGTCGCTCCTGGATCGAGTCTGTAAATTCATGTTATCTTTTACTATTGTTGTTGTTATTCAAAATACTACGTATTAACCTCAGGTTAGTTACTCTACGCACAGAAATTAGTGTGAATGTATGTTCTTACATCGACACTGAACGTTAGTGGTTGCTGAAGCCGCTAAAGCTCTTAGCTGAGGGCAGAAGGAAGACTGAAGAGCGACAAGGTGAGTAAACGAAGAGCATTATAGAAAAGAACTGACAGTTGTGTTTGGAGATAAAATCAAGATTTGAATCAACTAGACTTCATATTTAGTTTAAGCACAAAATATCGTTATACATTATAAATGAATAGGTCTTATTTAACTTTCTGATAGTCTGGCTTTAGTTATAGTTGAATCGTCTTTCTAAGTGAAGTTTAGTTTATTTTTCTGCTCTTTGCTACTGATCCTAAAAGAACTTTAAACCCTCCCAGAATGCTTTAATGGTAGTAATATATACGCCATAAAGCTGTTGATTAGGTTTTAAAAGTGAAAGTATTCTGTTCAGACGAAGCAGGAAAAGCGACATTTTGTGACAGGTGAAAAGCTCTTAGAGTTATTTGAGTTGTTCAACAGTCCAGGTTACAGCTGGATATTTTGGTATTACCTGTCAAACAACATCTAATCGTGTGCAAGTTAACATCTCTCAGCCGGGCCAATTTAAGACAATAAACCTTAAAAATAACTAAATAAATAAATCCACACAGGATCACAGGACACCAACAGGATTTTGGGTTCATGTTGCACGTTTTCTCCCAGTGGTTTATTGTTCTATGTTGTGGAACCACTGTGAAAGAAATGCAGGAGTGGGTGTCATTTCTTTCATCTATTTTAAATAGAGCAGTGATCTTTGAGGACTTGGATTATAGAAATAATTGAAGAGGGGAACAAAGGAGGGAAGTTAAAAAGTCCTGACTAGTATGTTTATGTAGCACCAAATCATTTAGTGGCTGAGCTGAAGACAGTCCTTTCACCATGTTGGCCTGTGGAAAACCAGTGTTGTCGGCCCGATGGACCAGCGTCCCCGTCGTTGCCGGACCACCGTTGGCCACCAGTTGGGTTTTGGGATCAAAGTGGGGGCGTTTCCTGTATCCGGTTCTCCTCACGGATCCATGACTACAACATGTTGCTGCAAGTGCAGAGACGTTTGCTCTGGAAAGAACTTTAGAGCACATTCAGTGCTGCAGGATGAGGGGCTGGAAAAGGTGCCAGTTCTTTTCTCACTGCAGGGAACAGTTAAAAAAAGCAGCTTAAACTCTGAAAACATGAAAATTATACAGAGACATCATTGATTTATTGATTCAGTTGTTATTCAGAATGGATTAGAAATGTTCCTGTTTGATAAAAATGCAGTGAATTGGGATTATTGAACTACAACCTCTCCAGATTATTTACCTTCATCACAGTCTCATCACTATTTCTGATGTTTCCTCAGGATGGACGAGGACAGAGCAGAGTCCACAGTGTCCAGCTGTGTGTCCCTGAAGAGTGACCGGTCCAAAGACTTCCCTTTAAACTTTGGTATTGGACCTCAAGGCTCACCTTTAAAGTAAGGTTTTCTGAACCACATAATTCTGCGTTAGAACATTTCACAACCATACAAAACATCATTTTGTGGGTATTAGCCTCTATTATCGTGAAAAATGAAATTCATCAGGTCCTTAAAATGAAACGGTGCACCAACATGTCAGGCGTTCGCTCCCATTAACTCCCATGTTAATTTTAGTGTGGTAAATCTTTTAAAACTGAAAATTGCTTCTGTTTTTAACTGGTCATTTCTCCTACATGGGTTAACATCATCTCCCAAAAATTCCTAGGCATATATTTTAAAGTTTCCCAACAATATCCATCATTGCAGAGTGCTCCAGCTCTCCATTTAGATACGGATGGGTAAGACATGGCAGGTCTGTGCAGCTTGTTCTGCCACACTGTTCCACCACATGTCATGAAAATTCATTAAAAAGTCTATTTTTAAGGCTCCTGGTTCTAATAAACCCATAGACAACAATATCAGTCATTTCTAAATGGTTGAAATAAGCTTTTGAATACGCGTGACCTCTGTGCTATTTAATGATCAGTTTCAGAGACCAGACGACTGTATTTGGAGCATAAATGGAGAACTTTTGTTCTATTCTATGAGTTTATGTTCCTGATTTGGCACTTTTATTTTTAACATAAATTCACAATGAGGAAAAGCCACTAAACACTTGGGTCAAATACACTTTTCTCCAACTAAACGAGCTTGTTAGAACGTAAATAACTTTATATTTTTTGCTCAGTGTTCATTCAATCTTCAACTTTCAGAGCAAACTGAAAGTAGAAGTGAACGCAGCCTTTCTTAGGCGTTGCTAACGCCCAGTAGACATGTATAACCACTATTCCCATTTTTGACAGCTATCAGAAACGGTCTGCTTCCATTGGAGATTCCTCCTGTCCCGAGGGTGAAAACAAACGGAGAACTGAACTGCAGACCGCCGACCTGAACAACAGCGTCTCACGTAAGCTCGTACATTTGTATTAATAAGATACTTTTGGGTCGGAATAAAGGAACAACTTGTGTATTTACAATGTGCAAGAGAAGATCCAGAGAGCTCTTGTTTGGTTCCACTGGAACCCCTGGACCCTCTGAAGACCTTCCTAAATGCTTAGACAGTATTTAGCAACATTTAGTCATTTAGTTCTGGAAAGTGTTAAAGAGCTGAAGGCAGGTGACCTTTACAGGACAATGGGTCTGCTGAGTATGATGTGTTTGGAGAAGGTTTGATGTGTTTTTCTAAATATCATCCAGCTTTTACCAGCTGTTTAGTCCAAGCAAACTCTTGGAAGACATGCAAATGGTTGTTATAGACTAAATTAGATTGAAACCCAATGAAATAAAAGAATAGGTGTACATAAGAAGACATAACATTTAAAACTGACAGTGAGATGGGTCATGACCCGACTGTTGCTTCTATCATTCAAACATGACAGAATATTTTCCAGTTGAGGACATCTGTGTTACTGCTGTAGATGACAATTGTAAAAGGATTTAAAAGATGGTTTGTTTCAGAGGGTGGTGAACTGCAGGAGGTGATAGAAGGTCATAAGATCAGTCTGAAGAGAAGATGTGAACATGTGACTGAAGGAACTAATGAAGCAGGAAGTGGAACCCTGCTGAACAAGATCTACACTGAGCTCTACATCACTGAGGGACAAAGTGAGGAGGTGGACACACAACATGAGGTGAGACAGCTTGAGAGAACCTCCAAGAAGAACATCCAGGACACTCCAATCAAGTGCCAGGACATCTTCAAAGTCTTATCTGAGCAACAGAGAGACATCAGAGTGGTTCTGACCAACGGTGTCGCCGGCGTTGGAAAAACCTTCTCAGTGCAGAAGTTCAGTCTGGACTGGGCAGAAGGTTTGGAGAACCAAGACATCAGTCTGGTGCTTCCGCTCTCATGCAGGGAGCTGAACTTGATCAGAGATGAGCAGCACAGTCTTCTCTCACTGCTTCATGTTTTCCATCCAACATTACAGAAGATCAGAGCAGAAGATCTGACTGTCTGGAAACTTCTGTTCATCTTTGATGGCCTGGATGAAAGCAGATTTTCACTGGGTTTCAACAAGCATCAGGTCATCTCTGATGTCACACAAGTATCGTCAGTTGGCGTGCTCCTGGTGAACCTCATCCAGGGGAACCTGCTTCCCTCAGCTCTCATCTGGATCACCTCCAGACCTGCAGCAGCCTATCACATTCCTCCCTGGTGTGTTGACAGGATCACAGAAGTACGAGGCTTCACTGACTCCCAGAAGGAGGAGTACTTCAGGAGGAGGTTCAGTGATGAAGATCTGTCCAAGAGAATCATCTCACACATCAAGGCCTCCAGGAGCCTCCACATCATGTGTCTGATCCCAGTTTTCTGCTGGATCACTGCAATAGTTCTGGAGGACATGATGACCAGAGACCAGAGAGGAGAGCTGCCCAAAACCCTGACTGACCTCTACTCACACTTCCTGAGGGTTCAGATAAAGAGGAAGAAGCAGAAGTATGGAGGAAAGCAGAGACCAGAGGAACTGACTGAGGCTGACAAAGAACTCCTTCTGAAGTTGAGTCAGCTGGCGTTTGAACATCTGGAGAAAGGAAACATCATGTTCTACTCAGAAGACCTGGAGCGATGTGGACTGGACGTCTCCGAGGTGTCGGTGTACTCAGGAGTTTGTACAGAGATCTTCAAGAGAGAGAGTGTGATCTTCCAGAAATCAGTCTACTGCTTTGTTCATCTGAGCGTTCAGGAGTTTCTGGCTGCCGTCTACACATTCCACTGTTACACCATCAATAAAAGGATTATGGAGTCTTTCCCAAAATATTTGAAACTAAACCCTTTTTCCTGGTTTGTTGGGTTGTTAAATAACGATCCAGTCACATCTCTTGATGACTTCCTCAGGAGAGCACTAATGAAATCTCTCAAAAGTAAAAATGGCCACCTGGACTTGTTTGTTCGCTTCCTTCATGGTCTCTCTCTGGAGTCCAATCAGAGGATCTTGGGTGGACTGTTGGATCAGACGGAGAACCACCCAAAAACCATCCAGAAGGTCCTCAACAACCTGAAGGAGGTGAACAGTGATGGAATCTCCCCAGACAGAAGCATCAACATCTTCCACTGTCTGATGGAGATGAAGGATCAGTCAGTCCATCAGGAGATCCAAGAGTTCCTGAAGTCAGGGGAGATATCAGAGAGGGAACTGTCAGAGATCCACTGTTCAGCTCTGGCCTACCTGCTGCAGATGTCAGAGGAGGTTCTGGATGAGCTGGACCTGCATCAGTACAACACCTCAGTGGAGGGACGACGTCGCCTGATTCCAGCTGTGAGGAACTGCAGGAAGGTCGAGTAAGTCCAGATGTGATTAAGAACACAGGCTGTTAACAGCAGACATGAGTGACTCTGTCAGGAAAAGGCTCCATTGAGTGATCTCACCAGACACTTTGTTCTTCTCGTGTTGTCCAGTGTTAGAAGCTTTTAAATTCCATGTCTGAAGGTTAAAGGTCATCTGGTTCACAGCTACAGCTGGGAATTTAACTTAAAAACTATCTCTGTTCTGTTTTATACCTACTAAAGAACATCTCCATTTCTGACCGATTATTTTTGGGTGACTATCTGAAACACCAGATGTTCTGTCGACTGTTTTCCTGTTCAGGTTTTCAGAAACGAGTGTGGACTCAACACATCTGCTCATATCTGACAGGTTGTATTTTGTCTTTATTCAGTTTAAGGTACTGCTGGTTATCAGAGCTCAGCTGTGACTCTCTGGCCTCGGCGCTGAGGTCCAATCCCTCCCATCTGAGGGTTCTGGACCTGAGCTACAACAGTCTAGAGGATTCAGGGGTGAAGCTGCTCTGTTCTGGACTGGAGAGTCCAAACTGTAAGCTGGAGACTCTCAGGTCAGTTCAGCTGTGTCTAAAGTCTGTATTTCTTTCATCTACAAAGATTCCAAGCAGATTTATTTGGAACTAAGCAAAGAAAAATCTGAACACGTCTGACTGAAACAAATGGGATTTATTGTGGTTTTTAGATTGATTAACTGCAGTTTATCAGAGATCAGCTGTGACTCTCTGGCCTCGGCGCTGAGGTCCAATCCCTCCCATCTGAGGGTTCTGGACCTGAGTCAGAACCAGCTGAAGGATCCAGCAGTGAAGCTGCTCTGTGGTTTTCTCCAGGATCCTCTCTGTGAGCTGGAGACTCTCAGGTCAGTCAGAGATGATCCAGTTAGACAATAAATGTTTACATGTTTGATCTTTGTTATAAACGTAGCGTTACAGTTCTCGGAAAAAAGACCACACAGGACAGATTTGCAGTATTAAATTGGTTGTGGAAATCTGTCCCATGTGAGGATGGTCATCAATGACTAGAAAGGAAGTATCAGTTGTAGATTTGTCTTGTTTTATTTTAGGCTGGCCACAAAACCGCCCAAACATTCAGACCAATCAAAAATGGTTCTTCCTGTCTTTTAAAGATCAGAAGGAAAACTAGAAAACCCCAAAAGAAAGCTGCTGCAGTGTGCCATGCCCCTTCTCTACTGAGAAAAGCCATCCCAAAAAAGAGAAAAGCCCAAGTGTGAAGTGAGCCCCCTGTTAAACCTTGGTACCGAAAGCCTGCAGTCATTCTCATCTTAGGTGGCTTCATTCCAGCCAGAAGCCCAACCTGCCTCCCTCTTAAAGGGGCAGCAGGTCAGTCCAACCACAGAAACCTTCATGAAGATCTGAAGCTTTCAGCATCCACAATTGTTGCACCTCACTTCCATTGGAGTCCAAATCAGAAGTCAAGTCAACAAGTTGATTCTACACCGATTCTACACAATGCAACCATTTTAAAAAGGTTTCCATCCATAAGTTTTCACACATTTTTAGATAAATCTGTTTGTTCATCGCCTGCTTCTTTTGTAATGGTCATTAAAGAAAATGACCTTATTTGAGTTTTTCTCCTCACAAATATGACTTTCTATGAACGATGCAATAAATGCAGCTTGCAATCTAAGACAATATGGAAGTATGTGAATATAATAGTAGTGGAAGTAGCTCATAAAATAATACATTTGCTCTTCTCATCGAATCTCTCTGTTATTAAAGAAAAACCTGCTCTTAGTCAACAACATCTAAGACATCAACCAAAAATCCTAATTTTCTACAATATAATATAAAACAGTAGAGAAGACTCTTTCTGCAGAGACACTGGTGGCAGGAATGCAGAAGTATCACCTGCGCAACTTGGAAGGTGGAGCAGAAACCACCAGCTGAGAAGGTCCTCAGCCAGAGGAAGTGGTGGAGAACCATGAAACTTGCTAAGCTCCACCTCAGCTCCAGAGACGGGCTGAGCTGGAGCTGTGGCACCAGGTATCGCCCAGAAGAGCCTCCAACAAACAAGCTCTTCTCTTGGGAGGAGAGGGCTTTGAATCTCAGCTCAGTGTGCTTGTCTCTAGTAGGTGGCAGCTGCACCTTTTCCTGAGGTCCTTGTTGATGCCCTGAGGGGAATTGATGCTCCTGCAATGTTTTCTGGCAGCATTGAGCTTGCAGTGGGGCAATCAAACACACTGTGGGGGGGCTCTCTTTCCTTCTCTCATCTGGAGAACAAGTGACACCAGCTGCCAATCATTGTTGGAGAAATGTGCAGTCAGGGGAACTCTGCGTCCAGACTATAGCCACCCTTCCAGCATCCAGCAGTGTCTAAAACCTTTGATTTGGTTTCACCAGAGAGTGTAGGGATTGCAGGGTCGCTGCAGCATCGCCCACAAGCTGTCAGGAGTGGGTCGCTTTGTCCCAGCTCCTGACAAGAGTTGAGTGCTATTGAGAAATGTGGTCTCACAAACTTGGAAGGTATTTTGACCTACACACACTTTACATGCGGTGTAGATCTTGTCCAACCGACCTGAAAGAACCCAAAATACGAACATACGGCAGATAAGCCGGTGCAGGACCAGAGGTTTGTTGCTTGTAAGCTGTGTTTTGCTCTGGTACATGTTGATTTTTATTTGTCTTCTCTCAAAATAATTGTTATTTTAGCCTAAGTAGCTGCAGTTTATCGGAGACCAGCTGTGATTCTGTGGCCTCAGCTCTGAAGTCCAACCTCTCCCATCTGAGGGTTCTGGACCTGAGCTTCAACACGTTGCAGGATTCAGGAGTGAAGCGGCTCTGTTCTGGACTGGAGAGTCCAAACTGTAAACTGGAGAGGCTCAGGTCAGTCTTCATTTTTCTACCTATATACCAGCTGCTAAGATGGTGAAGTGAGGCTGTTCTCAACACTGCTGTGATGCACCACATTTAAAAAATTCTTTGTAATATCGTGAATTCACGTCTGACCCAACTAAGAACTAACGTAGGTTTAGTACTGACGCAGATAACATGCAGACCTGCACCGTATAACCTCATCCTGCATTTTTCAGATTAGAATACTGCAGTTTATCAGAGATCAGCTGTGACTCTCTGGCCTCGGCGCTGAGGTCCAATCCCTCCCATCTCAGAGAACTGGACCTGGATCAGAACCAGCTGAAGGCTCCAGGAGTGAAGCGGCTCTGTGGTTTTCTCCAGGATCCTCTCTGTAAGCTGGAGACTCTCAGGTCAGCTTTCTTTTATCTTCGACATAACAACTAAACAATAAAAGGCTTCAAGATAAACTCCATTGACTTTTGGAGAAGAGAAGTTTAGTATGAATTTAAATGAGCCATTGAAAGTCAATTTTATAGATACTTTTTAACTGTGTTGTTGCTGTAATATCCCAGTTTACCAGTGGGGGGCAGAGCTCTCCTGACTCCAAAGGCCCTGATTAAATAATGAAATAAAATGAAATAATGATTTTGAGCAAGTGTAACATGACTTTTCCTCCAATAAGAGATCATTTCTTGCCATGATTCCTTATCCAGACTGAATTGCTGCAGTTTATCAGAGATCAGCTGTGGCTCTCTGGCCTCGGCGCTGAGGTCCAATCCCTCCCATCTGAGGGTTCTGGAGCTGCGTGGGAACCAGCTGAAGGATCCAGCAGTGAAGCTGCTCTGTGGTTTTCTCCAGGATCCTCTCTGTAAGCTGGAGACGCTCAGGTGAGTCAGAGATGATCCAGTACTTTCCCAGGTGTAACTAGTTAGACAATAAATGTTTACATGTTTGATCTTTGTTATAAACGTAGTGTTACAGTTCTCAGAAACGAGACCACACAGGACAGATTTGCAGTATTAAATTGGTTGTGGAAATCTGACCCATGTGAGGATGGTCATCAATGACTAGAAAGGAAGTATCAGTTGTAGATTTGTCTTGTTTTATTTTAGGCTGGCCACAAAACCGCCCAAACATTCAGACCAATCAAAAATGGTTCTTCCTGTCTTTTAAAGATCAGAAGGAAAACTAGAAAACCCCAAAAGAAAGCTGCTGCAGTGTGCCATGCCCCTTCTCTACTGAGAAAAGCCATCCCAAAAAAGAGAAAAGCCCAAGTGTGAAGTGAGCACCCTGTTAAACCTTGGTACCGAAAGCCTGCAGTCATTCTCATCTTAGGTGGCTTCATTCCAGCCAGAAGCCCAAACCTGCCTCCCTCTTAAAGGGGCAGCAGGTCAGTCCAACCACAGAAACCTTCATGAAGATCTGAAGCTTTCAGCATCCACAATTGTTGCACCTCACTTCCATTGGAGTCCAAATCAGAAGTCAACAAGTTGATTCTGCACCGATTCTACACAATGCAACCATTTTAAAAAGGTTTCCATGCATAGGTTTTTACAAATTTTTATATAAATCTGTTTGTTCATCACCTCCTTCTTTTGTAATGGTCATTAAAGAAAATGACCTTATTTGAGTTTTTCTCCTCACAAATATGACTTTCTAAGAACGATGCAATAAGTGCAGCTTGCAATCTAAGACAATATGGAAGTATGTGTATATAATAGTAGTGTAAGTAGCTCATAAAATAATACATTTGCTCTTCTCATCGAATCTTTCTATGTTATTAAAGAAAAACCTGCTCTTAGTCAACAACATCTAAGAGATCAACCAAAAATCCTAATTTTCTACAATATAATATAAAACAGTAGAGAAGAGTCTTTCTGCAGAGACACTGGTGGCAGGAATGCAGAAGTATCACCTGCGCAACTTGGAAGGTGGAGCAGAAACCACCAGCTGAGAAGGTCCTCAGCCAGAGGAAGTGGTGGAGAACCATGAAACTTGCTAAGCTCCACCTCAGCTCCAGAGACGGGCTGAGCTGGAGCTGTGGCACCAGGTATCGCCCAGAAGAGCCTCCAACAAACAAGCTCTTCTCTTGGGAGGAGAGGGCTTTGAATCTCAGCTCAGTGTGCTTGTCTCTAGTAGGTGGCAGCTGCACCTTTTCCTGAGCTCCTTGTTGATGCCCTGAGGGGAATTGATGCTCCTGCAATGTTTTCTGGCAGCATTGAGCTTGCAGTGGGGCAATCAAACACACTGTGGGGGGGGCTCTCTTTCCTTCTCTCATCTGGAGAACAAGTGACACCAGCTGCCAATCATTGTTGGAGAAATGTGCAGTCAGGGGAACTATGCGTCCAGACTATAGCCACCCTTCCAGCATCCAGCAGTGTCTAAAACCTTTGATTTGGTTTCACCAGAGAGTGTAGGGATTGCAGGGCCGCTGCAGCATCGCCCACAAGCTATCAGGAGTGGGTCGCTTTGTCCCAACTCCTGACAAGAGTTGAGTGCTATTGAGAAATGTGGTCTCACAAACTTGGAAGGTATTTTGACCTACACACACTTTACATGCGGTGTAGATCTGGTCCAACCGACCTGAAAGAACCCAAAATACGAACATACGGCAGATAAGCCGGTGCAGGACCAGAGGTTTGTTGCTTGTAAGCTGTGTTTTGCTCTGGTACATGTTGATTTTTATTTGTCTTCTCTCAAAATAATTGTTATTTTAGTCTAAAGGACTGCAGGTTATCAGAGACCAGCTGTGATTCTGTGGCCTCGGCTCTGAAGTCCAACCTCTCCCATCTGAGGGTTCTGGACCTGAGCTTCAACACGTTGCAGGATTCAGGAGTGAAGCGGCTCTGTTCTGGACTGGAGAGTCCAAACTGTAAACTGGAGAGGCTCAGGTCAGTCTTCATTTTTCTACCTATATACCAGCTGCTAAGATGGTGAAGTGAGGCTGTTCTCAACACTGCTGTGATGCACCACATTAAAAAAATTCCTTGTAATATCGTGAATTCAGGTCTGACCCAACTAAGAACTAACGTAGGTTTAGTTCTGACGCAGATAACATGCAGACCTGCACCGTATAACCTTATCCTGCATTTTTCAGATTAGAATACTGCAGCTTATCAGAGATCAGCTGTGGCTCTCTGGCCTCGGCGCTGAGGTCCAATCCCTCCCATCTCAGAGAACTGGACCTGGGTCAGAACCAGCTGCAGGATCCAGGAGTGAAGCTGCTCTGTGGTTTTCTCCAGGATCCAAACTGCCGACTGGAAACTCTGAGGTAAACACCATTCTCAAAAATGTCCATTATTCCATCCGAGGGTCCTCACACTTTCTGAGTGTGTGTGTTGTGCCCAGTTCCTTCAGGAGGGAGGGCCACACGGGGACCACTTATTCATGATAAATTGATTTAAGGACAATGAAAAAGCCGACAGATGGTAACCAAAATTAGACAAAACTAGGTGAGGGTGCCTGGTAGACACCAGCCAACGAGGAGGGAGATGGTGAGGGAGACAGGAAGTCATCTAAGACAGGTTGGCTGTTTCTGAAACCACCCCCTATACCCTACATAGTGCACTCAATAGTGTGGACGCCATTTTGAAATAGAGTCTGAATTGTTAGTGAGCATCGCTGTACCCTATGTAGTGCACTCAATGTATCCCACAATGCACTGCGAAAAGTACAAGCGAGCACCCTAACTCGGAAAATGTATCCACCCTAGCCCCCAGCCGTGAAGGCTGATGGGATACATTTTTTAACGTAATTCCTACTGTGCGGTTTGATATATGAAATTTTTGGAAATAAGATTTTTTTTTCAGTGGGGGTCCAATATGATCATCTTAAAATATTACAACATAAATGTGTAAAAACAAATCAATCATTCTTCACTGATCCCCCCCCCTCACTTAAAATTGTTCTTCAGAATCGTCTGTTCCTCACCAGGCGACAGAATCTCAGTAAAAGAATATTTACAAAGATGAAAAGTAGCTTTGATCCATTTTTTGATGAAAAATTTCTTTATTAAATGTTTTCACTACAGCGGAATATGACTAGAGAATGTTCCATCACGTCTTGGCTTGAAAATGTCAAGGGACACTAATTATTTTAGGTAATAAGTAATTATTATTGTATTATTATTGACATTAATATTCCATTTTATTATATAAAGTTAATTATAGGGTAAAATATTGCATTTTCATAAAAATGACCGCTGAATGTATTTCTGATGGGTTAAAATAATTAAATGGACCCGGCCACTTTTCCCTGCGACCAGTTCGTAATTATTATGCGACACCATGACGTCACTTTACGTGCGCCGTAAATGACGCCGTTGTCCGAATACTAACTTTAAATTGAGTGAGCTACGTAGTTCACTCAATCCATGTCCCCCATGTAGTGAGTAGTGAACAGGGAACGAGGGTGTGGAGTCAGAAACAGCCGTTGTGCCTTTAAAGATGAGCCACAGGTGAGATGGATCTCCATGATGAGATGGGAGGGAAAGAGGTGGGAGAACCTGGGAAGAGTGAGGGCCAGAACAATATATATTCTCCTTTGGAACAGTGCAAAGCTGAGAGGTTGGAATTGTGGTAATTACATATTACTATCATTTTTAACCTGTAACTAAATTAAATATTGACAGATCATGCCTTTGATTAACCTTTCAGATTAATACTGGTTTCACTTATAACCTTATAAAAGTTTCCCTTCTTTATTTAGATTAAGTGTCTGCAGCTTATCAGAGATCAGCTGTGACTCTCTGGTCTCGGCGCTGAGGTCCAATCCCTCCCATCTCAGAATACTGGACCTGAGACAGAACCAGCTGCAGGATCCAGGAGTGAAGCTGCTCTGTGGTTTTCTCCAGGATCCAAACTGCCGACTGAAAACTCTGAGGTAAACACCATTCTCAAAAATGTCCATTATTCCATCCGAGGGTCCTCACACTTTCTGAGTGTGTGTGTTGTGCCCAGTTCCTTCAGGAGGGAGGGCCACACGGGGACCACTTATTCATGATAAATTGATTTAAGGACAATGAAAAAATGGATAGATGGTAACCAAAATTAGACAAAACTAGGTGAGGGTGCCTGGTAGACACCAGCCAACGAGGAGGGAGATGGTGAGGGAGACAGGAAGTCATCTTAGACAGGTTGGCTGTTTCTGAAACCACCCCCTGTACCCTACATAGTGCACTCAATAGTGTGGACGCCATTTTGAAATAGAGTCTGAATTGTTAGTGAGCATCGCTGTACCCTATGTAGTGCACTCAATGTATCCCACAATGCACTGCGAAAAGTACAAGCGAGCACCCTAACTCGGAAAATGTATCCACCCTAGCCCCCAGCCGTAAAGGCTGACGTGATACATTTTTTAACGTAATTTTTACTGTGCGGTTTGATATATGAAATTTTTGGAAATAAGAATTTTTTTTTCAGTAGGGGTCCAATATGATCATCTTAAAATATTACAACATAAATGTGTAAAAAAGAAAACAATCCATCTTCACTGATCCCCCCCCCTCACTTAAAATTGTTCTTCAGAATCGTCTGTTCCTCACCAGGCGACAGAATCTCAGTAAAAGAATATTTACAAAGATGAAAAGTAGCTTTGATCCATTTTTTGATGAAAAATTGCTTTATTAAATGTTTTCACTACAGCAGAATATGACTAGAGAATGTTCCATCACGTCTTGGCTTGAAAATGTCAAGGGACACTAATTATTTTAGGTAGTAAGTAATTATTATTGTATTATTATTGACATTAATATTTCATTTTATTATATAAAGTTAATTATAGGGTAAAATATTGCATTTTCATAAAAATGACCGCTGAATGTATTTCTGATGGGTTAAAATAATTAAATGGACCTGGCCACTTTTCCCGGCGACCGGTTCGTAATTATTATGCGACACCATGACGTCACTTTACGTGCGCCGTAAATGACGCCGTTGTCCGAATACTAACTTTAAATTGAGTGAGCTACGTAGTTCACTCAATCCACGTCCCCCATGTAGTGAGTAGTGAACAGGGAACGAGGGTGTGGAGTCAGAAACAGCCGTTGTGCCTTTAAAGATGAGCCACAGGTGAGATGGATCTCCATGATGAGATGGGAGGGAAAGAGGTGGGAGAACCTGGGAAGAGTGAGGGCCAGAACAATATATATTCTCCTTTGGAACAGTGCAAACCTGAGAGGTTGGAATTGTGGTAATTACATATTACTATCATTTTTTAACCTGTAACTAAATTAAATATTTACAGATCATGCCTTTGATTAACCTTTCAGATTAATACTGGTTTCACTTATAACCTTATAAAAGTTTCCCTTCTTTATTTAGATTAAAGGACTGCAGTTTATCAGAGATCAGCTGTGGCTCTCTGGCCTCGGCGCTGAGGTCCAATCCCTCCCATCTCAGAGAACTGGACCTGAGTGAGAACCATCTGCAGGATTCAGGAGTGAAGCTGCTCTCTGGTTTTCTCCACTTTCCAAACTGCCGACTGGAAACTCTGAGGTAAACACCATTCTCAAAAATGTCCATTATTCCATCCGAGGGTCCTCACACTTTCTGAGTGTGTGTGTTGTGCCCAGTTCCTTCAGGAGGGAGGGCCACACGGGGACCACTTATTCATGATGAATTGATTTAAGGACAATGAAAAAGCCGACAGATGGTAACCAAAATTAGACAAAACTAGGTGAGGGTGCCTGGTAGACACCAGCCAACGAGGAGGGAGATGGTGAGGGAGACAGGAAGTCATCTAAGACAGGTTGGCTGTTTCTGAAACCACACCTATACCACATGTGTCAAACTCAGGCCCGCGGGCCAAATTTGGCCTGCAGTGTATTTATATTTGACCCGCAAGATCATATCAAATGTGCATTAGAGCTGGCCCGCGGTGTATACTGTACCGCTAATACTACAAATCCCACAGTGCTTTGCTAGTATATTGGTGCGCAGTCGAAACCGGCAAGCGCTCCTTTTTTCTGTTGACAGTCATTGACAACCATGCTCCAGACACATCGGACAAATTAATTTTACCTCCACAAAAATGGCCAAATGAAAGATGGACAACAGGAGCTTTTAAAACAGGTGGGAGGCAGATTATCTGTTCACAAATATAAAGGACAGACCTGTTGGTCTTGTGTGCGGAGCTAACGTGGCTGTAACGAAAGAATATAACAAGAAGACACTATGAAACAAAACATTATGAAAAGTACAAGGACCTGGACGTAAAGCAGAAGCTGCAGAAGGTGGAGGAGATGAAAAGAAGTCTGGTTTGCCCGCAGTCTATGTTCCTGAAAGCAAAATCAGAAAGTGAAGCTGCTGTAAAGGCTAGCTTTATTGTGGCAGCAGAGATAGCAAAATCAGCCCGGCCCTGTAATGAGGGAGAGTTTGTCAAAAAGTGCATGGTCAAAGTTTGAGACATCGTGTGCCCAGATAAAAAGCAAGAATTTATAAATGTGAGCCTGAGCAGAAACACCGTGGCTGAGCGCGTGTGTGAGCTTTCCACTAATCTACATGAACAACTAATAAAAAAGGGAAAAGATTTTATTGCATACTCCCCTGCTGTGGATGAGAGCAGCCACACGTCTGATACTGCCCCGCTGTCAATCTTCATCCGTGGAGTAGACTCCAGCCTGTGCGTCACAGAGGAACCTTTAGGATTAAAATCAATACATGGCACCACCACAGGAAAAGATATCTTTGAAGAGGTATCCAAATGTATAACTGAAATGAGCCTGCCTTGGGATAAACTTGTGGGACTGAGGACAGATGGTGCACCCGCGGTGTGCGGTCAAAAGAGTGGATTGGTCAGCAGGATTCAGGAGAAGATGCGGGAGGAAGCTGCAGGTGAACTTACAGTTTATCACTGTGTCACACATCAGGAAGCGCTCTGTGGCAAAGCTCTGCAAATGGAACATGTTATGAGCTCTATGAAACGAGTCGTCACCTTCATAAGAGCCAAAGGTTTGAATCACCGGCAGTTCGAGTCTTTTCTGGAGGAGTTGGATTGGGAATACAGAGATGTGCCCTATCACACAGAGGTGAGATGGCCAAGCAGAGGAAAAGTACTGAACAGATGTTTTGAGCTACGTGAGGAAATCTGTCAGTTTATGGAAAACAAAGGGAAGGACACAACAGAGCTGAGAGATAAAAGGTTCCTGTGTGAGCTTGCATTTCTGTCTGACAGTGTGAGCACTCGATGTGCTTAACCTGCAGCTTCAGGGACGGGGCCACATCATCACAGACATGTACGCAGCAGTGAGGGCCTTTAAAACTAAGTTGTGTCTGTGGAAGACTCAGATGCTGCAAGGAAACTTGGGTCATTTTCCGTGCTGCCAAACCATGGCAGAGCAAATCTCTCCTGCCGTGCTGCCGAGCGCACAGTTTGCTGAAAGAATCAACGCGCTCAGCGCCGAGTTTTCCCGGCGATTTGCCGACTTTGAGGCTCAGAAAGGGAGATTTGAACTGCTCAGTAACCCGTTTGCGATGGACGTGGAAAGCGCACCAACCAGCCTCCAAATGGAGCTAAGTGAACTCCAATGTAATGACATGCTCAAATCAAAACATGACTGTTGGTGCTGCGCGGTTTCCATGTTTCCTCCCAGACACAATGCCTCAATTACGCACCCAAGCTGCTCAGATGCTCTCAATGTTCGGCAGCACATATCTATGTGAACAACTGTTCTCTATGATGAAGGTGAACAAAACACCTGACAGAAGTCGACTCACTGATGAACACCTTCACTCCGTCCTGAGGCTTTCCTCAGCTCAGAGCCTGACCCCAGACATTGATGAACTTGCATCTAAGAGAAGATGCCAGGTATCTGGCTTAGACCGATGTGCAGAGTAAACCAGAGTGTAGCAAACTGAGCTTGAATATATCGGTTTCTTATGCACTTTTTCTACTGCAAGGCATGGTCTGTTAATAGTTGGAATGTTGGATTGTTATTGAATGACATTATTTTTGGTTCTTTTGTTGTTGGCTTTGAAAAAGATTTACTTTAAAAAGGAACTTGAAAGGATATGGGGAGAGACATACTTTATTTATTTAAATAAGAAATGAATACCACTGATGTGTCTTTTATTTCAAATTTAATTTCTCATGTGTTTGTAATATCAAGCGTTGGTTGTTCCAGATTCTGTGTTTAAGCAAAACTAAAGTTTGTTTCCATATGAAAAGGTTAAACATTACATATCAGTTGCAGTTAATTTTTCAATAAATATTGAGTTTGGCCCGTGACTTTACTTCACTGCTTAATTTTGGCCCACTGTGCATTTGAGTTTGACACCCCTGCCCTGTAGTGCACTCAATAGTGTGGACGCCATTTTGAAATAGTGTCCGAATTGTTAGTGAGCATCGCTGTACCCTATGTAGTGCACTCAATGTATCCCACAATGCACTGCGAAAAGTACAAGCGAGCACCCTAACTCGGAAAATGTATCCACCCTAGCCCCCAGCCGTAAAGGCTGACGGGATACATTTTTTAACGTAATTTCTACTGTGCGGTTTGATATATGAAATTTTTGGAAATAAGAATTTTTTTTCAGTAGGGGTCCAATATGATCATCTTAAAATATTACAACATAAATGTGTAAAAACAAATCAATCATTCTTCACTGATCCCCCCCCCCTCACTTAAAATTGTTCTTCGGAATCGTCTGTTCCTCACCAGGCGACAGAATCTCAGTAAAAGAATATTTACAAAGATGAAAAGTAGCTTTGATCCATTTTCTGATGAAAAATTGCTTTATTACGTTTCAGATTAATACTGGTTTCACTTATAACCTTATAAAAGTTTCCCTTCTTTATTTAGATTATGGCGCTGCAGTTTATCAGAGATCAGCTGTGACTCTCTGGCCTCGGCGCTGAGGTCCAATCCCTCCCATCTCAGAATACTGGACCTGGATCAGAACCAGCTGAAGGATCCAGGAGTGAAGCTGCTCTGTGGTTTTCTCCAGGATCCAAACTGCCGACTGAAAACTCTGAGGTAAACACCATTCTCAAAAATGTCCATTATTCCATCCGAGGGTCCTCACACTTTCTGAGTGTGTGTGTTGTGCCCAGTTCCTTCAGGAGGGGGGGCCACACGGGGACCACTTATTCATGATAAACTGATTTAAGGACAATGAAAAAGCCGACAGATGGTAACCAAAATTAGACAAAAGTACGTGAGGGTGCCTGGTAGACACCAGCCAACGAGGAGGGAGATGGTGAGGGAGACAGGAAGTCATCTAAGACAGGTTGGCTGTTTCTGAAACCACCCCCTGTACCCTACATAGTGCACTCAATAGTGTGGACGCCATTTTGAAATAGAGTCCCAATTGTTAGTGAGCATCGCTGTACCCTATGTAGTGCACTCAATGTATCCCACAATGCACTGCGAAAAGTACAAGTGAGCACCCTAACTCGGAAAATGTATCCACCCTAGCCCCCAGCCGTGAAGGCTGATGGGATACATTTTTTAACGTAATTTCTACTGTGCGGTTTGATATATGAAATTTTTGGAAATAAGATTTTTTTTCAGTAGGGGTCCAATATGATCATCTTAAAATATTACAACATAAATGTGTAAAAACAAATCAATCATTCTTCACTGATCCCCGCCCCTCACTTAAAATTGTTCTTCAGAATCGTCTGTTCCTCACCAGGCGACAGAATCTCAGTAAAAGAATATTTACAAAGATGAAAAGTAGCTTTGATCCATTTTTTGATGAAAAATTTCTTTATTAAATGTTTTCACTACAGCGGAATATGACTAGAGAATGTTCCATCACGTCTTGGCTTGAAAATGTCAAGGGACACTAATTATTTTAGGTAATAAGTAATTATTATTGTATTATTATTGACATTAATATTTCATTTTACTATATAAAGTTAATTATAGGGTAAAATATTGCATTTTCATAAAAATGACCGCTGAATGTATTTCTGATGGGTTAAAATAATTAAATGGACCTGGCCACTTTTCCCTGCGACCAGTTCGTAATTATTATGCGACACCATGACGTCACTTTACGTGCGCCGTAAATGACGCCGTTGTCCGAATACTAACTTTAAATTGAGTGAGCTACGTAGTTCACTCAATCCATGTCCCCCATGTAGTGAGTAGTGAACAGGGAACGAGGGTGTGGAGTCGGAAACAGCCGTTGTGCCTTTAAAGATGAGCCACAGGTGAGATGGATCTCCATGATGAGATGGGAGGGAAAGAGGTGGGAGAACCTGGGAAGAGTGAGGGCCAGAACAATATATATTCTCCTTTGGAACAGTGCAAACCTGAGAGGTTGGAATTGTGGTAATTACATATTATTATCATTTTTTAACCTGTAACTAAATTAAATATTTACAGATCATGCCTTTGATTAACCTTTCAGATTAATACTGGTTTCACTTATAACCTTATAAAAGTTTCCCTTCTTTATTTAGATTATGGGGCTGCAGGTTATCAGAGATCAGCTGTGGCTCTCTGGCCTCGGCGCTGAGGTCCAATCCCTCCCATCTCAGAGAACTGGACCTGGATCAGAACCAGCTGAAGGATCCAGGAGTGAAGCTGCTCTGTGGTTTTCTCCAGGATCCAAACTGCCGACTGGAAACTCTGAGGTAAACACCATTCTCAAAAATGTCCATTATTCCATCCGAGGGTCCTCACACTTTCTGAGTGTGTGTGTTGTGCCCAGTTCCTTCAGGAGGGAGGGCCACACGGGGACCACTTATTCATGATAAATTGATTTAAGGACAATGAAAAAGCCGACAGATGGGAACCAAAATGAGACAAAACTAGGTGAGGGTGCCTGGTAGACACCAGCCAACGAGGAGGGAGATGGTGAGGGAGACAGGAAGTCATCTAAGACAGGTTGTGCCTTTAAAGATGAGCCACAGGTGAGATGGATCTCCATGATGAGATGGGAGGGAAAGAGGTGGGAGAACCTGGGAAGAGTGAGGGCCAGAACAATATATATTCTCCTTTGGAACAGAGCAAACCTGAGAGGTTGGAATTGTGGTCATTACATATTACTATCATTTTTTAAGCTGTAACTAAATTAAATATTTACAGATCATGCCTTTGATTAACCTTTCAGATTAATACTGGTTTCACTTATAACCTTATAAAAGTTTCCCTTCTTTATTTAGATTAAGGAGCTGCAGCTTATCAGAGATCAGCTGTGGCTCTCTGGCCTCGGCGCTGAGGTCCAATCCCTCCCATCTCAGAGAACTGGACCTGAGTCAGAACCAGCTGCAGGATTCAGGAGTGAAGCTGCTGTCTGCTCTCGTAGAGAATCCACACTATGGGCTGGAGACATTGAGACAGTAGCTGGTTGTAGCCAGTCACCTCCCGCTCATCTGCTGCATCACTCACTGACCACTGGTGAAGAGCATCTGTGGAAACATCTGCCGTCTACTCCGTCCATAGATGAAAAATTCAGTTTTTAAAAAGCGCTGGTGGACTTTCAGGAGATCAGTCGATGGTCGACAAAGCAGAAGCAGCTTCGCCTTGAAGTTAAATTAGTTCCTGGTATCACACAATGCTTCTTTATAAAGTTCTAAATGGCTCCTCGACCACTCTTATAAGCATGAAAACATTCTCTTAATTGTCTCTTCAAATGTCTGTATTATACGTTACTATTTTACATCATGCCTTCAGAATCTTTAGGGTTTAGTATTTACTGTCTCTGTGACATGGAGCATTGGAATATTTCAGCTGCAGCCAGCAAAAACCCATCAGAATGACGGCTATCGGTGGGAACCGCAGGTCATTGGACTTTAGTCAGTCTGGTAAATGTTATAGGATTTATTGCAATCTAATAAAAACTATGAATAAATGTGGGAAATAGGAAATAAAAAGAAGCAAAATGACCAAATAAAACTCCCATGAATACTGTAAATTTAAAGATGTCAAGAATGGAATATCAGCTTAAATGGAATCAAACATAAAGTGAAAAGGCCTCCTTTAAGTTTACTGCAAAAATAAACACAAAATCAAGAGCGACACGCGCCAAAAACGTCTCATTCTCTCTTCTGTCTCCACTCATTCTTTTATATTCTCTTAAGATAATGGGGACGGGGTCGTGTGATGACAAAACAACCTAATTGGGGACTATATTTTTGTTGCAAGAACTTTGGCTCTTCAGAAGTTTCTATGTTGGCTTCCACAGATTGTGCATCCACTAGAAACTCAGTGTTTTTGAGGAACTACCAGGAGCAGCTGGAGTGGAGGCCAATGACGCTATAGCTACATATAGGTACATATAGATCACGGTTTGTCACAGCTCCATTTCCCCAGTTCCCTCCTGTCCCCCTGCCTCTGCTCCACTCACCTGCAGCACAGCTGCAGCTCATTCCCAATCAGCCCTGCTATCAGCCTCCCCTGCACTCTCACTCTTTGCCAGATTGTTCTTCTGCTTTGATGCGAGACTTTCCAGCGTTATTTCCCTGCTGGATTACCTGTTACCGACCCTGCCTGTCTTCGTTCTGCCTGCCTCGCCTGTTCCCTGGACAACCTACCTGCTTTCTGCCCCTGACTACGACTTCTGCCTCAGCGTTTCTGGTTCCTGTCTGCTCGCCAGGTTTTGACTTCTCCGCCTGGCCCCGACTTCGCTGCTGCTCGTCCCCAGTCTGCTCCGCTACATCGTCGGCCTCCTCTCCTGTAAGACCCTTTCTGTCACTCCTGCCCGCTGTCAGCGGAACTGCACGGTTCCGAGGATTTACATCCTTCCCCCTTGGTTCCGCATTCCGGCTCTGCTCGACCCACTCCCCGAGCCTGCAACCCATAGACTTTGTGTGGGCCCTGAGCCTGAAGAACGGACTATTTCCTGTGTTTCCTTGTCTGCCTGAGTTCCTGTTTGCCCTTGTGCTAATAAGTCAGAACACAGAGGAACTCTTGTATTGGGGGCAGAAAAGGTACATTTTTACCTGGTAAAATTCAGTCAAAAGAGCACTAAAAGCATGAATAAACTGAATCATGTAGATTCTAATGACATAAGCTGGAGCTCCTCCAGTTACAGCCCATAATGAGACTGCAACTGTTTCTGTGAAAGTGAACTTTTATACAGTTTACATTCTGCAGATTCCTGTCCAATTTCAATGCAAACATTCAGGTTAATGGATATAATAGAAATCTGTTACACATCATGGATCAGTCAGTAATCTTGGACAACAGCAACGTTTAATCCTGGATCACTGCTCCATATATTTAAATGAACAAAGACGGCTGATACTGATTTACGACAGAATTTGTGCATTTTGATGATCACATTCATCGGATTTTTAACCACTGATGGAAACATCCTGATTCATTGAAATCAGGGGTGTCAAAGTCAAATGGACGGAGGGCCAAATAAAAAATGTAGCTCCACAGCGGGAGCCCCGTCTGTCGTCACTGATACCAGCTTTTCCAGCGGCACTTTTTTCTCCAGCAAAAACTCCTTCACCGCGTTATATATGTCAACTCCCCTCGTTATATGTGTCAACTCCCCTCGTTATATATGTCAACTCCCCTCGTTATATGTGTCAACTCCCCTCGTTATATGTGTCAACTCCCCTCGTTATATATGTCAACTCCCCTCGTTATATATGTCAACTCCCCTCGTTATATGTGTCAACTCCCCTCGTTATATATGTCAACTCCCCTCGTTATATATGTCAACTCCCCTCGTTATATATGTCAACTCCCCTCGTTATATATGTCAACTCCCCTCGTTATATATGTCAACTCCCCTCGTTATATGTGTCAACTCCCCTCGTTATATGTGTCAACTCCCCTCGTTATATGTGTCAACTCCCCTCGTAGTTGTCTTTAGGGGCAGTAGTGTGAGAAGTTCTTCTCTTGTGGAGAAAGAAACTCTCGTGGTGAAAATGATCTGTCTTCTGTCTTTTTTCTTCCATCTTTTTATGGGTCAGTCGTCTCCTCGTTCTGGCTGCGCCCGCTCGGCTGTTTGGTCGTAGCGATCTGCGTAGACGCTACGTTTTGGTCATGCGCATCATACTGACCTTTGAACTATACTAGGTCATAGTTCACTTATATTAAACATTTTTATTAATATATTGTTATTTCCAGTTTATGTGATTTAAACAAGAATCGCAAACAAAATAAATGAGATGCAGCTCATTGGTCAGTGGTGCTATTTGAGCTATTTTTAGAACAGGCCGGTGGGCGACTCAGGTGGTTCTGACGGGCGACCGGGTGCCCGCGGGCAACGTGTTGGTGACCCCTGGTCTAGTGAACCAAACTGAACCAACTGAAAACCTAACAAATATTTTACAATATGATCAGATAAATAAAGCAATAGTTTCTTATGGCTCTGTCAGTCATTTTTAATTTTCAAGAGGCACAAAAGACAAATTTGCTTTCTATAAAAATCCCCATAACATGAACATTAAATGAATGAAGCGGTATTATTCAAGGCACCATCAGTAGATTTTCTCATTGAGCAAAAGTGGGCTAAATTTACTTCAAAGAAAAAAATTATAACAGCAATTTTCTATCATTCACTCAACTGAAAGATTTTTGGAACATAATTGGATTGAAATACAATAACATAAAGTGCAAAAATCTATGAACCAAAAACAACACTTTCTTCAAGGAAAAGGCACATGTGCAGTGAAAAATATTGAACTTTTAAACTTGAACTGAGTAATAATTGTAAATATGTTATTGCACCTTAATGTTCACTTGTTTGAGGCTGATACTTGGTGGTGTCTCATCTTTTGGACGAGTTCATCAATGTTGGGGGTCCAGCTCTGAGCTGAGGAACTCCTCACAACTGAGTGAAGGTGTTCAGCAGGAAGTCCACTTCTGTGTGATGTTTTGTTCAGCTTCATCAAAGAAAGCAGTTGTTCCCGCAGGTCTGTGCTGCCCAACACAGGCAACGTTGGAGCAGCCTGGATGTGTGTCGGGGAGGAAACGGGCAAACTCCGCAGCACCCACTGCCCCATGTGTTGCCTTCAGGGCATCACTGCATTGGAGCTCAATCACCTCCATTTGGAGCTTTGGTGCTGAGCTTTCCACCTCAACCTCAAACGGACGGCTGAGCAGTTCAAACCTGCTTTTTGGTGCTTTTAAGTCAGTGACTCGGCGTGGGAAGTCAGCGGCCAGAACACTCATTTAATCAGCAAACTGTGCTCGGGAACACGCTGGTAGAGAGCTTCTCTTTCAGGGTCTGGCAGCTGGGAAAGTGGCTCAAGTTTCCTTTGTGCATCTGTGCCTCCCACAGAGTGCGTTTGGTTCTAAAGGCCTTCACTGTACTGTACATATCAGAGGGGACACCACCCCGACCCTGCAGCTGCAGCTTCATTGCATTCAGATGACTCGGAATGTCCCACAGAAAAGCCGTTTCACACAAGAACCTTTGGTCTGGGAGCTGAGTCGTGTCTTTCCCTTTGCTGTCCAAGAACATCCGATCTCCTCAGGAAGCTGGAAACATCTCTGCAGCACCTTTCCCTGGCTTAGCCATCGCACCTCAGTGTGAGGGGGCAAATCACCACGCTGCGTTTGCCACTGGCTCAGAAACGCCTTGAACTGGCGCTGAATTAAACCTTTGGCTCTGATAAAGTTCACTGCGTGCGTGATGGTGAACATTCCATGTTCCATGTTCAGGGCTTCAGCACACAACGATTCCAGGTGTATGATGCAATGATGAGCTGTCAGTTCAGCCGTAACGTTTTCCTCCTGCATCTTCTCCCGTATCTTGGCCACCAGTCCACTCCTGTGTCCACACATGGCAGCTGCTCCGTCTGTTGTCCAACCCACCAGTTTTTCCCGAGGCAGCTCCATCTCATTTCCACATCTGGACACCTCTTCATACAAATCCTGTCCTGTGGTTGTGCCGTGCACAGGACGTAACGCCAGAAACTCCTCTGTCACGTTGAGGCTGGAGTCCCCTCTAATGTCGCTGCTCTCATCCACAGCCAGGGAAGATGCCATGAAATCTTTCCCCTTTTTCTCCAGCTGCTCTTTTAGATTGAGGGACAACAATGGTGTTTCTGCTCAGGCTCCCGTTTAAAAAGAGTTGCCTTTTCTCTGGGCAAACTTGCTCACAAACTTTAAGCATGCAGTGTTTGATGGAATCCCCCTCTGGAAATGGCCGGGCTGATTGAGCGATCTCTTCTGCCAGAATCAAACTGGCCTTGACAGCAGCCTCGCTTAGAGATTTGGCTTTTCTGAACAGAGCCTGTCCAGATTTGAGGCCTGGTTTTAACTCCTCAACCTTCTGTAGCTTTTGTTCCATGTCCATATTCTTGTCTTTGTCCGCGTCTTTAGCTTCATGACGCCGTCTCAGATGATATTCTTTCATCACCGCCACCCTTTCTCCACTCAGAAGACACCCAGGTTTCCCAGCTGCCTCCGTGAACATACTCCCACTCCCACCTTGTTTGAACCCCCGGTTCTCAGTGTCCACCTTCCGTTTTGCCATTTTATGGGTATCTGAAAGTTAACTTTTGCTGTTATGCTAATGACTACTGATAAATAATGAAATGAAGCCGCCTCCCGCTCAGACTGTCACCGTTGCATTGTGGGAAATGTAGTATTGGCCTGTGTAAAACATCTGCGGCCTGCGGGCCGGTTCTAATAATAAATCAATATCATCCCGGGGGCCATAGAAAACCCTCGACCTTGACTCTGACATATGAGCTTTAAATGATTTCTTTTGACTCCCATTTATTTGGCTGTTTGGATATCATCTTTGCTAGTGTGTGTGTGCGCGCACGCTCTATGGAACTGGCATAAAGGATGTTAAAATTAGTCTAAATTAAATAAAAATTCATCCATTCATCATTCCCAACAGGCGGTGTTTGATTAGAAACTCTTTCTGAACTCTGGTGCTCTGAAACATCTCCGCTTCCATTTTCAGCTGTTTTTATTCTCAATAACATCAAATCATCCATCCATCCAAATCGTGGTCCTGTTGGACCACCAAAGGACAAACACTTTCCATTTAGCACGGACAAAAAAACCCAAATCCTGTTTAGCAATGAAGCTGTGGGGAGAGTTTGAGGAGCGTTTCTGAGGAACATGCTGCCATATTGGGTCCAAGCTGCTGGGGTTTTTGTTGTTTCCAGGTGAATCGGTGGGCAGCGGCGTTACCGCCTGTCTCTGCCCCCCCCCCCCCCCCCCCGTGGTCGTGGTCACGCCGGGCATCTTTACTGGTCCCGTTTTAAACAGGTTCTGTTGGGAACAGGTGTTCTCCAGAACTGTATTCCAGGCTGCTGTGCTGAAGGGCTGTTTTCAGTAGCAATAGAGCCAGAGTGTGCCTGCTCCATATGAACCCCCCCAGGCCGTGCTTTCCTCCTGGCTGAGCCATAATCAGCTCTGGATGGACTGGTTCACGCTTGGACTGAGTCAAGATTTGATAGCTTGACTGATTCTTACAGTTTTTGATCAAACCCCCATCTGCTGATTCCAGGAGATCTTTAAAGGATCTCAGAGCTTCAGATCTATGAAGCCTGCTCAGCCCCCGGCAGTGCTGATGAAACCATTTCATTCCTTCAAAAAAGCAGAACATGAAGCTCCAGAAAAGGTTTTTGTATCAAGTTTCCAACAGAACGAGGACAAGTGGGTAAAAGCGCCACTTTAAAGCCTCCAGGCCTCAGAAAACATCCACCTTTAGGATGCCTGACTTTAGAGGATCGTCGGTTCGCTCCGAGCACAAGAACAAACATGTTTAACCTCAGTCCAAGAACATCTGACCTGAAATGATCAAAAAGCTTCAGCGTAAAAAGATGGTGGAGAGAAAGCTGCTGGGAGGTTCTCAGAAGAGAAGTGGCATTAAAGCCAGCTGGAAGAGTCCAGCCTGCTTCCTGCTCCTCCAAACAGGCGTCTCCACACCAACACTGAGGAACACGGGCTTCTGTTCTTCCTTCTTCTCTTCTGACTATTGTGTGTTTGATGAACGCAGCATCCACTCACTGCCCCCCCCCCCCCCCTCATTTACACTGCTCCTGGTTTCACAATGGTCGTCAAACTGGTTTCACCAGCTTCACATCAGTCGCTCAGAAAGCTCATATTTGGAGATTGTTGCCTTTTTTGGATTGTCTCGCCCTGAATTTCAGATGGGAAGAAGTTTTTTCCTTTTTCCTTTGGAAGACAAAATGTTCAACATGATAATTTCTGAAGAGATGAAAATACGACACGAGAGGTCAGAAGGTTGGGCGGAAGTTTTCTGGTCTTGTGGAAGGATGAAACCTTTGAACTCTGACAGTTCAAAGCTGAAGAATGAGATGATGCTCCCCAAAGGGATGGCGAGGTCCAGACAATAAACCTGAGTGTTGTTGTGTCCGGTTATTAACATGTTCCATGCTTTTCCTCCTGCAACAGTTCATCACACCTGCTCAGTGAAACCTCGGTGTAAAGGAGGTGAAGCCGTGCCTCAGTGACTCTACTTTGGTGTTTTAGAAACTAACAGTTATTAGATGAATATACAGTGTGCACGTACGCGCACACGTGTGTATAAACAGTTAATACACGCGTGTGCGTGTATGTAGACTTTTTAGTACTTTGGGTTCATAGACTTTTTAGTATTTTGCAGATACGTGTCTGTATATAAACCAGATCCTCCTGTAATAAAGAACTAAAGGCTGACTGTTGTCACGTGACCTGTCTCCGTCTGTGTCCGATGATGGAACCTGCCTGGAACATCTGGTCCACAGAAAAAGCAAAACAGCTCACAGAACTGGTCCAGTTTAGGCCCAAAAATGACAATAAATAATGAAAATGTGTGACGCAGTAGAAAAACGGACGAACTTTCTATTGGTCATTGAAAGTTTCAGTCAAATTGACAGTTTCAGTCAAATTCATCAAAAATATTTAAACCAACAAACTACACACAGAAAAACAAAGTTTAGAGCTTAAAGGGAGCGACAGGTGAAGATTTAAAGCTCAACGCAGCTGAAGAAGTTCCAAAAAGGAGAAATATCATGTGGTGTTTTACCGCCACCCGGTGGACACGCGTGGAACTGCAGACAATAGTTAAACGCGCTCCGCCACATTCTGACCTCTGCTGCTCCTCCTGGACTCCAGGGCTGCAGAAATATGCTGCTTTTACAAGTCTTTAAAATCTGTGAAGCATCATAAATCTTATTTATTCATTTAACTAAGTTAGTCAGTTTTAATTTAAATGCAAAAACATATTTAAGGCTTTAAAATAGCAAAACAACTTTTAATCTTGAACCCTCCCAGAATGCTTTTATTAATCAACAGCCATAAAGTTGTTCATTAACAGCGGAAAAAGGAAAGGTAAAAGTATTCCGTTCAGACTGAGCAGGAAGACTGAAGACCGACAAGGTGAGTGGAAACGAAGAGCATTATTGAAAAGAATTGACAGTTGTGTTTGGAGATAAAATCAAGATTTGAAAACATTTTTGTTACTATTGAAGAGCTGCATAGAGCTGAAGAATTCTTGAGTTAAGAAAATTCAACTAGACTTCATATTTAGTTTTAGCACAAAACATCATTATACATTATTAATGAATCGGTCTTATTTAACTTTCTTATAGTCTGGCTTTAGTTATAGTTGAATAGTCTTTCTAAGTGAAGTTTAGTTTATGTTTCTGCTCTTTGCTACTGATCCTAAAAGAACTTTGAACTTTAAACCCTCCAAGAACGCTTTTATGGTCGAAATATATATGCCATAAAGCTGTTGATTAGGTTTTAAAAGTGAAAGTATTCTGTTCAGACGAAGCACGAAGAGCAACAAGGTGAGTGTAAAGTGAGTATTATGCTGTTAACGTTGTTAGAGAGTCTTAACTGCTATTAATAACACTTCAACACATTTTTGTGACAGGTGAAAAGCTCTTCGAGTTATTAGAGTTGTTCAACAGTCCAGGTTACAGCTGGATATTTTGGTATTACCTGTCAAACAACATCTAATCGTGTGCAAGTTAGCATCTCTCAGCCGGACCAATTTAAGACAATAAAGTTTAAAAATAACTAAATAAATAAATCCACACAGGATCACAGGACACCAACAGGATTTTGGGTTCATGTTGCACGTTTTCTCCCAGTGGTTTATTGTTCTTTGTTGTGGAACCACTGTGACAGAAATGCAGGAGTGGGTGTCATTTCTTTCATCTCTTTTAAATAGAGCAGTGATCTTTGAGGACTTGGATCATAGAAATAATTGAAGAGGGGAACAAATGAGGGAAGTTAAAAAGTCCTGACTAGTATGTTTATGTAGCACCATTTAGTGGCTGAGCTGAAGACAGTCCTTTCACCATGTTGGCCTGTGGAAAACCAGTGTTGTCGGCCCGATGGACCAGCGTCCCCGTCGTTGCCGGACCACCGTTGGCCACCAGTTGGGTTTTGGGATCAAAGTGGGGGTGTTTCCTGTATCCGGTTCTCCTCACGGATCCATGACTACAACATGTTGCTGCAAGTGCAGAGACGTTTGCTCTGGAAAGAACTTTAGAGCACATTCAGTGCTGCAGGATGAGGGGCTGGAAAAGGTGCCAGTTCTTTTCTCACTGCAGGGAACAGTTAAAAAAAGCAGCTTAAACTCTGACAACATGAAAATTATACAGAGACATCATTGATTTATTGATTCAGTTGTTATCCAGAATGTATTAGAAATGTTCCTGTTTGATAAAAATGCAGTGAATTGGGATTATTGAACTACAACCTCTACAGATTATTTACCTTCATCACAGTCTCATCACTATTTCTGATGTTTCCTCAGGATGGACGAGGACAGAGCAGAGTCCACAGTGCCCAGCTGTGTGTCCCTGAAGAGCGACCACTCCAAAGAGGAACCTTTAAACTTTGGTATCGGACCTCAAGACCCACCTTTAAAGTAAGGTTTTCTGAACCACATAACTCTGCCTTAGAACATTTCACAACCATATAAAACATCATTTTGTGGGTATTAGCCTCTACTATCGTGAAAAATGAAATTCATCAGGTCCTTAAAATGAAACAGTGCACCAACATGTCAGGCGTTTGCTCCCATTAACTCCCATGTTAATTTTAGTGTGGTAAATGTTTTAAAACTGAAAATTGCTTCTGTTTTTAACTGGTCATTTCGTTAATCATCGATCTGCGGCCTAAGGCGTCCTGGAGCCAAGTGCACATGTGGACGCCTTTATGCCTGAACAAGATGTTTGTTATGGACAATCTGAGACGAGCACAGAAGTTCAATACCCTCCTGGGCTGCCACCTTATCGTGGTGGAGGGGTTTGCCTGTCCCAATGATCCTAGGAGCTCCGTTGTCTGGGGCTTTATGCCCCTGGTAGGGCCCCCCATGGCAAACAGGTCCTAGGTGAGGGACCAGACAAAGCGTAGCCCAGGACCCCCTAATGAAGAAAAACAACATTGGTGCCAAGTTTCCCTTGCCCGGATGCAGGTCACCGGGGCCCCCTCCTGGAGCCAGGCCTGGGGGCGGGGCACGTTGGTGAGCGCCTGGTGGCCGGACCTCTGCCCATGGAGTCCGGTCGGGCACAGCCCGAAGAGGTAACATGGGACCCGCTTCCCGTGGGCTCACCACCTGCAGGAGGGGCCAGGGAGGGTCGGGTGCATTGTGTGTTGGGTAGCGGCCGAAGGCAGGGACCTTGGAGGTCTGATCCCCGGCTGCATAAACTGGCTCTAGGGACATGGAATGTGACCTCTCTGGTGGGAAAGGAGCCTGAGCTGGTGCGCGAGGTTGAGAAGTTCCGACTAGACATAGTCGGCCTCACCTCGACACACAGCAAGGGCTCTGGAACCAGTCTTCTCGAGAGGGGTTGGACTCTCTACCACTCTGGAGTTGCCGATGGTGAGAGGCGACCGGCGGGGGGGCAATTCTGGTTGCTCCCCGGCTCAGTGCCTGTATATTGGAGTTTACCCCGGTGGATGAGAGGGTAGCCTCCCTTCGCCTTCGGGTGGGGGGACGGATCCTGTGGCCCAAACAACAGTTCAGCGTATCCACCCTTTTTGGAGTCCTGAGAGGGAGTGCAGGAGAGTGCTCCTCCTGGGGGCTCCCTCGTCCTCCTGGGTGACTTCAATGCTCACGTCGGCAGCGACAGTGAGACCTGGAGAGGTGTGATTGGGAAGAACGGCCCCCTGATCTGAAATGTTCCTGTTTGATAAAAATGCAGTGAATTGGGATTATTGAACTACAACCTCTCCAGATTATTTACCTTCATCACAGTCTCATGATATTTCTGATGTTTCCTCAGGATGGACGAGGACAGAGCAGAGTCCACAGTGTCCAGCTGTGTGTCCCTGAAGAGTGACATGTCCAAAGATGGAATGATAGACTTCAGATGTTCAGACAAAATGTAAGAAAACTAAAGTGTGATGATGTGTTTGTGTGGCAGCCTTTAAACTTCGGTATTGGACCTCAAGGCTCACCTTTAAAGTAAGGTTTTCTGAACCACATAACTCTGCCTTAGAACATTTCACAACCATACAAAACATGATTTTGTAGGTATTAGCCTCTACTATCGTGAAAAATGAAATTCATCAGGTCCTTAAAATGAAACGGTGCACCAACATGTCAGGCGTTCGCTCCCATTAACTCCCATGTTAATTTTAGTGTGGTAAATCTTTTAAAACTGAAAATTGCTTCTGTTTTTAACTGGTCATTTCTCCTACATGGGTAAACATCATCTCACAAAAAGTTTCCCAACAATATCCATCATTGCAGAGTGATCCAGCTCTCCATTTAGATACGGATGGGTAAGACATGGCAGGTCTGTGCAGCTTGTTCTGCCACACTGTTCCACCACATGTCATGAAAATTCATTAAAAAGTCTATTTATAAGGCTCCTGGTTCTAATAAACCCATAGACAACAATATCAGTCATTTCTAAATGGTTGAAATAAGCTTTTGAATATGCGTGACCTCTGTGCTATTTAATGATCAGTTTCAGAGACCAGACTACTGTATTTGGAGCATAAATGGAGAACTTTTGTTCTATTCTATGAGTTTATATTCCTGATTTGGCACTTTTATTTTTAACATTAATTCACAATGAAGAAAAGCCACTAAACACTTAGATCAAATACACTTTTCTCCAACTTAACGAGCTTGTTAGAACGTAAATAACTTTATATTTTTTGCTCAGTGTTCATTCAATCTTCAACTTTCAGAGCAAACTGAAAGTAGAAGTGAACGCAGCCTTTCTTAGGCGTTGCTAACGCCCAGTAGACATGTATAACCACTATTCCCATTTTTGACAGGTATCATAAACGGTCTGCTTCCATTGGAGATTCCTCCTGTCCCGAGGGTGAAAAGAAACGGAGAACTGAACTGCAGACCGCCGACCTGAACAACAGCGTCTCACGTAAGCTCGTACATTTGTATTAATAAGATACTTTTGGGTCGGAATAAAGGAACAACTTGTGTATTTACAATGTGCAAGAGAAGATCCAGAGAGCTCTTGTTTGGTTCCACTGGAACCCCTGGACCCTCTGAAGACCTTCCTAAATGCTTAGACAGTATTTAGCAACATTTAGTCATTTAGTTCTGGAAAGTGTTAAAGAGTTGAAGGCAGGTGACCTTTACAGGACAATGGGTCTGCTGAGTATGATGTGTTTGGAGAAGGTTTGATGTGTTTTTCTAAATATCATCCAGCTTTTACCAGCTGTTTAGTCCAAGCAAACTCTTAGAAGACATGGAAATGGTTGTTATATACTAAATTACATTGAAACCCAATGAAATAAAAGAATAGGTGTACATAAGAAGACATAACATTTCAAAGTGACAGTAAGATGGGTCATTACCCGACTGTTGCTTCTATCATTCAAACATGACAGAATATTTTCCAGTTGAGGACATCTGTGTTACTGCTGTAGATGACAATTGTAAAAGGATTTAAAAGATGGTTTGTTTCAGAGGGTGGTGAACTGCAGGAGGTGATAGAAGGTCATAAGATGAGTCTGAAGAGAAGATGTGAACATGTGACTGAAGGAACTCATGAAGCAGGAAGTGGAACCCTGCTGAACAAGATCTACACTGAGCTCTACATCACTGAGGGACAAAGTGAGGAGGTGGACACACAACATGAGGTGAGACAGCTTGAGAGAACCTCCAAGAAGAACATCCAGGACACTCCAATCAAGTGCCAGGACATCTTCAAAGTCTTATCTGAGCAACAGAGACACATCAGAGTGGTTCTGACCAACGGTGTCGCCGGCGTTGGAAAAACCTTCTCAGTGCAGAAGTTCAGTCTGGACTGGGCAGAAGGTTTGGAGAACCAAGACATCAGTCTGGTGCTTCCGCTCTCATGCAGGGAGCTGAACTTGATCAGAGATCAGCAGCACAGTCTTCTCTCACTGCTTCATGTTTTCCATCCAACATTACAGAAGATCAGAGCAGAAGATCTGACTGTCTGGAAACTTCTGTTCATCTTTGATGGCCTGGATGAAAGCAGATTTTCACTGGGTTTCAACAAGCATCAGGTCATCTCTGATGTCACACAAGTATCGTCAGTTGGCGTGCTCCTGGTGAACCTCATCCAGGGGAACCTGCTTCCCTCAGCTCTCATCTGGATCACCTCCAGACCTGCAGCAGCCTATCAGATTCCTCCCTCGTGTGTTGACAGGATCACAGAAGTACGAGGCTTCACTGACTCCCAGAAGGAGGAGTACTTCAGGAGGAGGTTCAGTGATGAAGATCTGTCCAAGAGAATCATCTCACACATCAAGGCCTCCAGGAGCCTCCACATCATGTGTCTGATCCCAGTTTTCTGCTGGATCACTGCTATAGTTCTGGAGGACATGATGACCAGAGACCAGAGAGGAGAGCTGCCCAAAACCCTGACTGACCTCTACTCACACTTCCTGATGGTTCAGATAAAGAGGAAGAAGCAGAAGTATGGAGGAAAGCAGAGACCAGAGGAACTGACTGAGGCTGATAAAGAACTCCTTCTGAAGTTGGGTCGGCTGGCGTTTGAACATCTGGAGAAAGGAAACATCATGTTCTACTCAGAAGACCTGGAGCAATGTGGACTGGACGTCTCCGAGGTGTCGGTGTACTCAGGAGTTTGTACAGAGATCTTCAAAAGAGAGAGTGTGATCTTCCAGAAATCAGTCTACTGTTTTGTTCATCTGAGCATTCAGGAGTTTCTGGCTGCCGTCTACATGTTCCACCTTTACACCATCAAGAATAAAAGGATTATGGATTCTTTCCTAAAATATTTGAAACCAATCCACTTTTCCTGGTTTGCTGGGTTGTTAAATAACGATCCAGCCACATCTCTTGATGACTTCCTCATGAGAGCACTAATGAAATCTCTCGAAAGTAAAAATGGCCACCTGGACTTGTTTGTTCGCTTCCTTCATGGTCTCTCTCTGGAGTCCAATCAGAGGATCTTGGGTGGACTGTTGGATCAGACGGACAGCCACCCAGAAACCATCCAGAAGGTCCTCAACAACCTGAAGGAGGTGAACAGTGATGAAATCTCCCCAGACAGAAGCATCAACATCTTCCACTGTCTGATGGAGATGAAGGATCAGTCAGTCCATCAGGAGATCCAAGAGTTCCTGAAGTCAGAGAAGAAATCAGAGAGGAGACTGTCAGAGATCCACTGTTCAGCTCTGGCCTACCTGCTGCAGATGTCAGAGGAGGTTCTGGATGAGCTGAACCTGCAGCAGTACAACACCTCAGAGGAGGGACGACGTCGCCTGATTCCAGCTGTGAGGAACTGCAGGAAGGCCGAGTAAGTAAAGATTTTTGGGGCCGGACATCGGCGTTTAAATCAAGCGAGTGGATCATGTCAGGTAGCAATACCCCCTCCAGTGGTCATTCCTTCAATTCTTTATTTCCATTGCAGCATCCATAAATTTAAAAAACAACAACAATTAATTCAGAAATGTTCAACACTGGTTGGATATAAGTTCAAAGGTCAGTCCAGACAAACCAACATAAGGCAGGAATAATAGGAGCCACAAGTTAACTGACTATCATGAAATTACTGTCATGTCATTAAATAACTTTTGTTTGTTTGTATACATCGTATTCAAACAACAGAAAAACACATTTTAACTAATGACACGTGACTATTTTGCTTCATTTGTTCAACGTAAAAACAGCCGGCCTCGTTGGTTTAAATGGGTGTTTTAGGTCTTTGTGGCGGTTCCATTTGGAGCCTTTATGTGACCCACAAAGTTGTTTGAGCCTTTCCACACCCGTTAGGTGGCAACTTCATCACTAGCAACAAAAGGTGCAGTGAAAATGATTTGAAGGAAAACAGGCAGATGTAACAGAAGCTGAAGGCAATCGATGCAACCAGAGACTCTGATGTCATCGATCGGATCGCTGAATTAAGACTTGACGCACGATCGTACAAATTGGATGAAATGCAAAATATCCAAAGAGCCGATAGACAGATAAAAAGATGCACGTTTCTTTAAACCATTTGCTATAATCATTTTAAATATTGAGTAATTATGAGCTGTTCTAAAATAAGACAAATGTTAAGAATAATTCAGTTGCATTTCAGATCTGATGGTTGTTCAAACTGTTGCTCTACGGTGTTGAATTTAGCTTTTCCAGGAAATGAGCTACATTTGTGTTGAGGTAGATTCTCAGATAAGTTGATTAGAAATCCCAAAGTTTGACTCACTATTTTTGTTTCATACACAACAGACTGTCTGGTAGTTTTCTTTCAAAGAGTCATTGGGAAGTTGTGGCCTCAGCAATGACGTCAAACCCTTCTCATCTACGGGAGCTGAGCTTAAGCTGGAACCAAAGCCTGACAGATGCCACAGTAAAGTTACTGTCTTCTGCAATGATGCATCCAAACTGCAGACTGGAGACGCTCAGGTCAGGAGGCCTCTGTTGGTCTTTTCTAAATTTCTTAACATTTTCTGCTTTTCTCTTCATTTTCATATTTAGAAATGTGTTTTTATTTGCCCCAATTATTGGTTTTCTAGGCTGTGGTGCTGCACTTTATCAGAGATCAGCTGTGACTCTCTGGCCTCGGTGCTGAGGTCCAATCCCTCCCATCTGAGGGTTCTGGAGCTGACTGAGACCAAGCTGCAGGATCCAGCAGTGAAGCAGCTCTGTGGTTTTCTCCAGGATCCTCTCTGTAAGCTGGAGACTCTCAGGTCAGCTTTCTTTTATCTTCGACATAACAACTAAACAATGAAAGGCTTCAAGATAAACTCCATTGACTTTTGGAGAAGAGAAGTGTAGTATGAATTTAAATGAGCCATTGAAAGTCAATTTTATAGATACTTTTGAACAATGTTGATTCTGTAATATCCCAGTTTATCAGTGGGGGGCAGAGCTCTCCTGACTCCAAGGGCCCTGATTAAATAATGAAATAAAATGAAATAATTATTTTGAGCAAGTGTAATATGACGTTTCCTAAGAGATCATTTCTTGCCATGATTCCTTATCCAGACTGAGTGGCTGCAGTTTATCAGAGATCAGCTGTGACTCTCTGGCCTCGGCGCTGAGGTCCAATCCCTCCCATCTGAGGGTTCTGGACTTGAATTACAACAAGCTGAAGGATCCAGCAGTGAATCTGTTCTGTGGTTTTCTGCAGGATCCTCTCTGTGAGCTGGAGACTCTCAGGTCAGTCACCTCCATTCAGTTCTGTAATTAAGATCATGTGAAAGTGCCAAATATAAAATTAAAATTTTTTGGTCAGGTTGTCACACTGCAGGTTATCAGAGATCAGCTGTGGCTCTCTGGCCTCGGCGCTGAGGTCCAATCCCTCCCATCTGAGGGTTCTGGACCTTAGTCTTAACCAGCTGAAGGATCCAGCAGTGAAGCTGCTCTGTGGTTTTCTCCAGGATCCTCTCTGTGAGCTGGAGACGCTCAGGTCAGTCAGAGATGATCCAGTACTTTCCCAGGTGTAACCAGTTAGACAATAAATGTTTCCATGTTTGATCTCTGTTATAAACGTAGTGTTACAGTTCTCAGAAAAAAGACCACACAGGACAGATTTGCAGTATTAAATTGGTTGTGGAAATCTGTCCCATGTGAGGATGGTCATCAATGACTAGAAAGGAAGTATCAGTTGTAGATTTGTCTTGTTTTATTTTAGGCTGGCCACAAAACCGCCCAAACATTCAGACAAATCAAAAATGGTTCTTCCTGTCTTTTAAAGATCAGAAGGAAAACTAGAGAACCCAAAAAGAAAGCTGCTGCAGTGTGCCATGCCCCTTCTCTCCTGAGAAAAGCCATCCCAAAAAAGAGAAAAGCCCAAGTGTGAAGTGAGCACCCTGTTAAACCTTGGTACCGAAAGCCTGCAGTCATTCTCATCTTAGGTGGCTTCATTCCAGCCAGAAGCCCAAACCTGCCTCCCTCTTAAAGGGGCAGCAGGTCAGTCCAACCACAGAAACCTTCATGAAGATCTGAAGCTTTCAGCATCCACAATTGTTGCACCTCACTTCCATTGGAGTCCAAATCAGAAGTCAACAAGTTGATTCTCCACCGATTCTACACAATGCAACCGTTTTAAAAAGGTTTCCATGCAGAAGTTTTCACACATTTTTATATTAATCTGTTTGTTCATCGCCTCCTTCTGTTGTAATGATCATTAATGAAAATGACCTTGTTTTAGTTTTTCTCCTCACAAATATGACTTTCTATGAACGATGCAATAAATGCAGCTTGCAATCTAAGACAATATGGAAGTATGTGTATATAATAGTAGTGGAAGGAGCTCATAAAATAATATATTTGCTCTTCTCATCACATCTTTCTATGTTATTAAAGAAAAACCTGCTCTTAGTCAACAAAATCAGGAGTGGGTCGCTTTGTTCCAACTCCTGACAAGAGTTGAGTGCTATTGAGAAATGTGGTTTCACAAACTTGGAAGGTATTTTGACCTACACACACTTTACATACGGTGTAGATCTTGTCCAACCGCCCTGAAAGAACCCAAAATAGGAACATACGGCAGATAAGCCGGTGCAGGACCAGAGGTTTGTTGCTTGTAAGCTGTGTTTTGCTCTGGTACATGTTGATTTTTATTTGTCTTCTCTCAAAATAATTGTTATTTTAGACTAAGTGGCTGCAGTTTATCAGAGACCAGCTGTGATTCTGTGGCCTCAGCTCTGAAGTCCAACCTCTCCCATCTGAGGGTTCTGGACCTGAGCTTCAACATGTTGCAGGATTCAGGAGTGAAGCTGCTCTGTTCTGGACTGGAGAGTCCAAACTGTAAACTGGAGACGCTCAGGTCAGTCTTCATTTTTCTACCTATATACCAGCTGCTAAGATGGTGAAGTGAGGCTGTTCTCAACACTGCTGTGATGCACCACATTTAAAAAATTCCTTGTAATATCGTGAATTCAGGTCTGACCCAACTAAGAACTAACGTAGGTTTAGTACTGACGCAGATAACATGCAGACCTGCACCGTATAACCTCATCCTGCAATTTTCAGATTGCTTTACTGCAGCTTATCAGAGACCTGCTGTGGCTCTCTGGCCTCGGCGCTGAGGTCCAATCCCTCCCATCTCAGAGAACTGGACCTCAGCCTCAACGATCTGCAGGATTCAGGGGTGAAGCTGCTCTGTGGTTTTCTCCACTTTCCAAACTGCCGACTGGAAACTCTGAGGTAAACACCATTCTCAAAAATGTCCATTATTCCATCCGAGGGTCCTCACACTTTCTGAGTGTGTGTGTTGTGCCCAGTTCCTTCAGGAGGGAGGGCCACACGGGGACCACTTATTCATGATAAATTGATTTAAGGACAATGAAAAAGCCGACAGATGGTAACCAAAATTAGACAAAACTACGTGAGGGTGCCTCACGTCAAGGAGCGCGTGTGCAGTCCCGACGTGGAACTTATTGCTATCGGACTCCGTCCATACTATTTGCCACGGGAGTTTACTAACGTCATCGCCATCACCGTTTATATTCCTCCGACCGGTAAAGCGGACTCGGCCTGTGATGTCATCCACTCTGTCACGGCTGACCTGCAGACTAAACATCCCGGAGCCTTTATCCTTATCACAGGTGACTTCAATCATGCCTCCCTTAAGTCCACTCTCCCTACATTCCACCAGTATGTCCAGTGCAGCACGAGAGACAGGAAGACTTTGGATCTACTGTATGCTAATATCACCAATGCATACACCTCCACCGCACTCCCTCCACTAGGCAAGTCTGACCACAATCTCGTGCTGCTCTCCCCATCATACACACCTGTGGTTCAGCAGCAATCAGTCACTGTGAGGACTGTTAGGAAATGGTCTGATGGTGCCATGGACTGTCTGCGGGATGCCCTGGAGACCACCAACTGGTCTGCTCTCTGTGAACCACATGGTGAGGACCTGGATGGACTGACAGACTGTGTTTCCGACTACATCAAGTTCTGCACTGAGAACTCCGTCCCCACCAAGAAGGTACGCTGTTACCCAAACAACAAACCATGGGTGACAAGTGACCTGAAGGCCCTTTTGAATAAGAAGAAGAGGGCCTTCACTGCTGGGGACCTGGCTGAGCTCAGGAGTGTACAGAAGGAACTGAAACGCAGTCTGAAGGAGAGCAAGGACGCCTACAGGAAGAAGCTGGAGGAGAGACTGGAGAGGAACCAGACCAGGGATGTTTGGAGTGGGAGGACGATCACTGGCTTCCAGAAGAAAGGAATACGCTCAGCTGATGGGAACGTGGACCAAGCTAATGAGTTGAACCAGTTTTTCAACAGGTTTGACTCTAGCTCCCCCTCCCCCAGCTGTCCCAATATTCCTCTGGATAACAATGGGTCCCCTTCACACCTCCCAGAGCCCCTAACACCTCTGCCAACTTCTTCCCCCTCCCCCCTGCTGACACCCTACATGGATCCCAGCATGTCACCCATCCCCCCGACAGGACTGTCCTTCACGTCTGGCCAGGTGAAGAGAGAGCTGGAGAGGCTCAACCAGAGGAAGGCTGCCGGACCAGACGGCATCAGCCCACGGGTGCTGAAGAACTGCTCCAGGCAGCTGTGTGGAATACTGCAGCACCTGTTCAACCAGAGCCTTCATCTTCAGAGGATCCCAGTGCTTTGGAAGACATCCTGCCTGGTCCCGGTGCCGAAGAAGACCCATCCTGTGGCACCGAGTGACTACAGGCCAATAGCACTGACCTCCCACATTATGAAGGTCATGGAGCGGCTGGTGCTGTCACACCTCAGACCTCTGGTGAGCCCCTTTCAGGACCCTCTGCAGTTTGCCTATCAGCCCAAGGTGGGGGTTGATGATGCAGTGATATACCTGCTGCAGAGGGCTTACTCCTCCTTGGACAGACTAAACACCACAGTGCGGGTCATGTTCTTTGACTTCTCTTCTGCCTTCAACACCATCCAGCCAAGACTGCTGAGGGCGAAGTTGGAGAAGATGCAGATGGATGCTCCCCTTGTTTCTTGGATCGAGGACTACCTGACAGGTCGGCCACAGTTTGTGAGACTGCGGAGCTGTGTGTCCGACCCCCTGATGAGCAACACAGGAGCTCCTCAAGGAACTGTGCTCTCCCCATTTCTGTTCACCACCTACACAGCTGACTTCCAGTACCACTCTGAGACATGTCATCTCCAGAAGTACTCGGATGACACAGTCATAGTCGGGTGTGTGGAGAATGGACAGGAGGATGAATACAGGGACCTTGTGGAGAGTTTTGTCAGGTGGAGCAGGGAGAACCTTCTGTAGCTCAACGTGACCAAGACGAAGGAGATGGTGGTGGATTTCAGAAAAAGCAAGTCCCCCCCCCCCCCACCCCCTCCATAACACAGTGGACAAACTGAGGAGCAGCTTCAGCAACAGACTCCTGCAGCCTCGCTGCTCTAAGGAACGGTACAGTCATTCCTGCCGTCCGCCATCAGACTCTATAACTCATCCAAACCCAGCCAATAACAACAACTGTGTAATGTTCATGTTGTAATTTTATTTCTAATTTATTCTATATTTATGTATATATGCTTATAATGCTTATAATATGTATATATTATATTATGTATATATTATATATATGCTTATAATATATGCTGTATATATGCTTATAACATTCTAATCTTATCTTTATTTTATTTTTTTTTCTGTCTCTTTACTCTGCATACGCTGCTACTATAATTCAATTGCCCCACGGGGATGAATAAAGTTCATCTTAATCTTAATCTTAATCTTATTACTATCATTTTTTAACCTGTAACTAAATTAAATATTTACAGATCATGCCTTTGATTAACCTTTCAGATTAATACTGGTTTCACTTATAACCTTATAAAAGTTTCCCTTCTTTATTTAGATTAAGGAGCTGCATCTTATCAGAGATCAGCTGTGACTCTCTGGCCTCGGCGCTGAGGTCCAATCCCTCCCATCTCAGAGAACTGGACCTGAGTCAGAACCAGCTGCAGGATTCAGGAGTGAAGCTGCTCTGTGGTTTTCTCCACTTTCCAAACTGCCGACTGGAAACTCTGCGGTAAACACCATTCTCAAAAATGTCCATTATTCCATCCGAGGGTCCTCACACTTTCTGAGTGTGTGTGTGTTGTGCCCAGTTCCTTCAGGAGGGAGGGCCACACGGGGACCACTTATTCATGATAAATAGATTTAAGGACAATGAAAAAGCCGACAGATGGGAACCAAAATTAGACAAAACTAGGTGAGGGTGCCTGGTAGACACCAGCCAACGAGGAGGGAGATGGTGAGGGAGACAGGAAGTCATCTAAGACAGGTTGTGCCTTTAAAGATGAGCCACAGGTGAGATGGATCTCCATGATGAGATGGGAGGGAAAGAGGTGGGAGAACCTGGGAAGAGTGAGGGCCAGAACAATATATATTCTCCTTTGGAACAGTGCAAACCTGAGAGGTTGGAATTGTGGTAATTACATATTACTATCATTTTTTAACCTGTAACTAAATTAAATATTTACAGATCATGCCTTTGATTAACCTTTCAGATTAATACTGGTTTCACTTATAACCTTATAAAAGTTTCCCTTCTTTATTTAGATTAAGGAGCTGCAGCTTATCAGAGATCAGCTGTGACTCTCTGGCCTCGGCGCTGAGGTCCAATCCCTCCCATCTCAGAGAACTGGACCTGAGTCAGAACCAGCTGCAGGATTCAGGAGTGAAGCTGCTGTCTGATCTCGTAGAGAATCCAGACTATGGGCTGGAGACATTGAAACAGTAGGTGGTTGAAGCCAGTCAACTCCCGCTCATCTGCTGCATCACTCACTGACCACTGGTGAAGAGCATCTGTGGAAACATCTGCCGTCTACTCCGTCCATAGATGAAGAATTCAGTTTTTAAAAAGCGCTGGTGGACTTTCAGGAGATCAGTCGATGGTCGACAAAGCAGAAGCAGCTTCGCCTTGAAGTTAAATTAGTTCCTGGTATCACACAATGCATCTTTATAAAGTTCTAAATGGCTCCTCGGCCACTCTTATAAGCATGAAAACATTCTCTTAATTGTCTCTTCAAATGTCTGTATTATACGTTACTATTTTTTATAATGCCTTCAGAATCTTTAGGGTTTGTGTCACTTTAGTAAAATCAAAGCATTTTTCTTTATGTGCCAGTAATGAACACAATCTAAGAAGTCTTTGACACTAAACATATGGAGCTCCTATAGAACAAACTAAAGATTTGTTGTTATTAAGATAAAGAAATGCAACATTTCCCCCAGAGAAACGATGGCGATGGGAAAAGCCCTGGCTGTGTGTGTGCATCACAGCAGGCGTGGGTTCTCCTCCCTGTAGTCATGCGGGGCTCCTTTGAAGGGCAGATGAGGAGGTTGGTTACAGATTCCCCTCAGAAAGATGATTACGGTGCCAAAGGTCATCACCGGGGTAACCAGGAAGAGGCAGAGTCGGTCTACTGTACGAGCAATGCCGCTCCAGTTATCCTTCTCCTGTCAGGACCAGACATTTACGCCACTTTTGATCTTTTTTAAATCAGACTTTGGGTTGAGGACTCTGTTTGAACCATCTGAGCTCATTGTAGTCGTTCTTGTTGCGCATGTGTTTAATGATGTAGTGGCTCCATCCACAGCCGGCTTGATCTCTGCGTACAGCTGATCGCTCGCTCCTCCCTCTTCTTGTGGTTTCACAGCTACACACAGACACCAAAGCTCAGAACTCAAATGAAGCTACTGATGCTTCTATATCTCATGTGTTTAAATGTTTCTGGAAACGTACTGGCAGCGTGTGTGACTCGGGTCACCAGTCCGTGTCTCCCAGACTGTTTCTCAAACATCAGCTCACTGCGGGACTTCACACTGTAGTACTCCTCAGCCGAGGCAATGTAGCCCACTGAGCTGGATCGCCACGGTAACGCTCCATCCCAGTACGGCTCTGCCTCAGCAGGGCGGGACATGCGCAAGATGAGGGGTAATCGCTCGAGGAAGAGCTGGCAGAAAAAGAAAACAGGATTTGGAACACTGATACTGATGTGTGTATGTCTGTGTGTTATAGTGGAAAACCACATGTTCATATATTCTCTTTCATATGTTATTAAGTCATAGGTTCATATATCCTCTTTCATATGTTATTAAATAATAGGTTCATATATCCTCTTTCATACGTTATTAAGTCATATGTTCATATATCCTCTTTCATATGTTATTAAGTCACATGTTCATATATCCTCTTTCATGTTATTTGTTGTGGTTCGGTTTCTGGTCGGCACTCGGACTTCTCACCTCCCCCCCTACCTGCAGGAACGGCATTCAGGGGGGGCCGATCTCCGAAGAGCGCTGAGCCTCCAGCGCACCTGCAGCTCGTTCCGCCTAAATCAGGAAGACAATAGTTAATAGCAAACGAAATAATTAAAATAAAAAGAATAAGCTTAGAATAAGCAAGGGATTGCGCAGTACACAGTCACAGATTCTCAATTTAATTTTTACTTAGATTTGATTTTTTTAATTTGAAACTTTACTGTGTTCCCTTATGTGTTTATCTGCTTTGTGTTATGTGACTGAGGATCGAAACATTTTACATGTATTTTTGAGTATAACTTAAATTACATTTGTGTAATGCTAATAGTTTAATATCATACAGTGTAAATATTTGCATGAGGAAGTTTATGTATATTTTGGGTATAAATAAAGTTGATGAGTCCTTATATTTTCTGTTAAGTTTAAATGTATTTTGTTATTTGACTCTTTATTTGCATATTTGAATGAAACTTTTTACGCAAAGTTGTCTGCTCCTTTGTTTACTTCCGGTTACTGTCGCTAGTTTCCGGTCTCGTGAGCTCACTCTCGCTAGCTTGTCTCTGACGGTGGTTGTCAGCGCAGCATCAGCGAGTCTCCAGCCCGGACGCGGCTCCTTCGTGCGTCCACAGAGGCTCCGTCTGTCTCCTACTGACTTGTATCTCTACATTTTGTCGTCGCTGCTGGTTGTCAAACGTTTGCTGGAACTTGTGGCGCTCGGCTGCCGGCGACGGCAACTATATCTGTTTTAAAGAAGCGGAGGAGACCGCGGAGGAGGTTCCGAGGATGAACCCTCAGTGCGCCCGCTGTGGGAAGATCGTCTACCCGACAGAGAAAGTGAGCTGCCTGGACAAGGTGAGCTGGATGACCCGGAGAAGCGTCCTTTTAGTCCGTTTTTGCAACGATGACAGAAACGGGAACCTTTGGGCAGGTCCTGTGAAGTTGGACACGTCGGTGATTGAGAAGTGGAAGGAAAACGACCCTTAAATGTTGGGGTCCAGGGTTGTGTCTGGTTTGTCCTGGCGCACCTGTGGGCAATTAACACCTGGAGGAGGGAGCGCCTGGCGATCAGGGCCAGAGTGTTGCGGCTTTGTTGCTCTGTCTTCCCGGCACGTTTAAGGGCTTCACGCCGTCTGCTGGACCTGAGAAGTGCAGAACCTGTCTCCCGAGCTCCCTGCAGTCCAGGAGGACTGCTTCTGTCTTCTTTGAGTGTTCCCCTGTCAATAAAACTCATTTGGACCTTTTTACCACTGTGTTCTGGCCTGCTCTCGGGTTCTGTTAAAACCCAAAATCTAACAGATACTTGATTTAGTGATTTTCCCCAACAGACGGTGTTTGATTAGAAACTCTTTCTGACCTCTGGTGCTCTGAAACATCTCCGCTTCCATTTTCAGCTGTTTTTATTCTCAATAACATCAAATCATCCATCCATCCAAATCGTGGTCCTGTTGGACCACCAAAGGACAAACACTTTCCATTTAGCACGGACAAAAAAAACCCAAATCCTGTTTAGCAATGAAGCTGTGGGGAGAGTTTGAGGAGCGTTTCTGAGGAACACGCTGCCATATTGGGTCCAAGCTGCTGGGGTTTTTGTTGTCTCCAGGTGAATCGGTGGGCAGCGGCGTTACCGCCTGTCTCTGCCCCCCCCCCCTCTCTCCCCGTGGTCGTGGTCACGCCGGGCATCTTTACTGGTCCCGTTTTAAACAGGTTCTGTTGGGAACAGGTGTTCTCCAGAACTGTATTCCAGGCTGCTGTGCTGAAGGGCTGTTTTCAGTAGCAATAGAGCCAGAGTGTGCCTGCTCCATATGAACCCCCCCAGGCCGTGCTTTCCTCCTGGCTGAGCCATAATCAGCTCTGGATGGACTGGTTCACGCTTGGACTGAGTCAAGATTTGATAGCTTGACTGATTCTTACAGTTTTTGATCAAACCCCCATCTGCTGATTCCAGGAGATCTTTAAAGGATCTCAGAGCTTCAGATTTATGAAGCCTGCTCAGCCCCCGGCAGCGCTGATGAAACCATTTCATTCCTTCAACAAAGCAGAACATGAAGCTCCAGAAAAGGTTTTTGGATCAAGTTTCCAACAGAACGAGGACAAGTGGGTAAAAGCGCCACTTTAAAGCCTCCAGGCCTCAGAAAACATCCACCTTTAGGATGCCTGACTTTAGAGGATCGTCGGTTCGCTCCGAGCACAAGAACAAACATGTTTAACCTCAGTCCAAGAACATCTGACCTGAAATGATCAAAAACCTTCAGCGTAAAAAGATGGTGGAGAGAAAGCTGCTGGGAGGTTCTCAGAAGAGAAGTGGCATTAAAGCCAGCTGGAAGAGTCCAGCCTGCTTCCTGCTCCTCCAAACAGGCGTCTCCACACCAACACGGAGGAACACGGGCTTCTGTTCTTCCTTCTTCTCTTCTGACTATTGTGTGTTTGATGAATGCAGCATCCACTCACTGCCCCCCCCCCCCCTCATTTACACTGCTCCTGGTTTCACAATGGTCGTCAAACTGGTTTCACCAGCTTCACATCAGTCGCTCAGAAAGCTCATATTTGGAGATAGTTGCCTTTTTCGGATTGTCTCGCCCCGAATTTCAGATGGGAAGAATTTCTTTCTTTTTCCTTTGGAAGACAAAATGTTGAACATGATAATTTTTGAAGAGATGAAAATACGACACTAGAGGTCAGAAGGTTGGGCGGAAGTTTTCTGGTCTTGTGGAAGGATGACAGGTCACATGGAATGTGACCTGTCCGGAGGGGTGAGTTGAAGCTCCTTCTGACGGGAGACTCCGCCAGCGTTCCCAGCAGACCCTCACAACACGTTTGGGTCTGCCGGGTCTGTCCGGCATCCTTCCCCACCATCGGAGCCAACTCACCACCAGGTGGTGATCAGTTGACAGCTCCGCCCCTCTCTTCACCCGAGTGTCCAGAACATGCGGCCGCAAATCCGATGACGCGACCACAAAGTCGATCATCGATCTGCAGCCTAAGGCGTCCTGGAGCCAAGTGCACATGTGGACGCCTTTATGTCTGAACAAGATGTTTGTTATGGACAATCTGAGACGAGCACAGAAGTCCAATACCCTCCTGGGCTACCACCTTATCGTGGTGGAGGGGTTTGCCTGTCCCAGTGATCCCAGGAGCTCCGTTGTCTGGGGCTTTATGCCCCTGGTTGGGCCACCCATGGCAAACAGGTCCTAGGTGAGGGACCAGACAAAGCGTAGCCCAGGACCCCCTAATGATGCTGAACAACATTGGTGCCAAGTTTCCCTTGCCCGGATGCAGGTCACCGGGGCCCCCTCCTGGAGCCAGGCCTGGGGCCGGGGCACGTTGGTGAGCGCCTGGTGGCCGGACCTCTGCCCAGGGAGTCATGAAAATGATACAGAGACATCATTGATTTATTGATTCAGTTGTTATTCAGAATGTATTAGAAATGTTCTTGTTTGATAAAAATGCAGTGAATTGGGATTATTGAACTACAACCTCTACAGATTATTTACCTTCATCACAGTCTCATCACTATTTCTGATGTTTCCTCAGGATGGACAAGGACAGAGCAGAGTCCACAGTGTCCAGCTGTGTGTCCCTGAAGAGCAAAGTCGACCCTTTAAACTTCGGTATTGGACCTCAAGGCTCACCTTTAAAGTAAGGTTTTCTGAACCACATGATTCTGCCTTAGAACATTTCACAACCATACAAAACATCATTTTGTGGGTATTAGCCTCTACTATCGTGAAAAATGAAATTCATCAGGTCCTTAAAATGAAACGGTGCACCAACATGTCAGGTGTTCGCTCCCATTAACTCCCATGTTAATTTTAGTGTGGTAAATCTTTTAAAACTGAAAATTGCTTCTGTTTTTAACTGGGCATTTCTCCTACATGGGTTAACATCATCTCACAAAAATTCCTAGGCATATATTTTAAAGTTTCCCAACAATATCCATCATTGCAGAGTGCTCCAGCTCTCCATTTAGATACAGATGTCCCCCGCCTCCCCCGGGACATTTATGCCCCTGGTAGGGCCACCCATGGCAAACAGGTCCTAGGTGAGGGACCAGACAAAGCGTAGCCCAGGACCCCCTAATGATGCTGAACAACATTGGTGCCAAGTTTCCCTTGCCCGGATGCGGGTCACCGGGGCCCCCTCCTGGAGCCAGGCCTGGGGCCGGGGCACGTTGGTGAGCGCCTGGTGGCCGGACCTCTGCCCATGGAGTCTGGCCGGGCACAGCCTGAAGAGGCAACATGGGACCCCCTTCCCGTGGGCTCACCACCTGCAGGAGGGGCCAGGGGGGGTCGGGTGCATTGTGTGTTGGGTAGCGGCCGAAGGCAGGGACCTTGGCGGTCTGATCCCCGGCTGCATAAACTGGCTCTGGGGACATGGAATGTGACCTCTCTGGTGGGAAAGGAGCCTGAGCTGGTGCGCGAGGTTGAGAAGTTCCGACGCACAGCAAAGGGCTCTGGAACCAGTCTTCTCGAGAGGGATTGGACTCTCTACCACTCTGGAGTTGCCGATGGTGAGAGGCGACGGGCAGGGGGGGCAATTCTGGTTGCTCCCCGGCTCAGTGCCTGTATATTGGAGTTTACCCCGGTGGATGAGAGGGTAGCCTCCCTTCGCCTTCGGGTGGGGGGACGGATCCTGTGGCCCAAACAGCAGTTCAGCGTATCCACCCTTTTTGGAGTCCTTAGAGGGAGTGCTGGAGAGTGCTCCTTCTGGGGGCTCCCTCGTCCTCCTGGGTGACTTCAATGCTCACGTCGGCAGCGACAGTGAGACCTGGAGAGGTGTGATTGGGAAGAACGGCCCCCTGATCTGAAATATTCCTGCTTGATAAAAATGCAGTGAATTGGGATTATTGAACTACAACCTCTCCAGATTATTTACCTTCATCACAGTCTCATGATATTTCTGATGTTTCCTCAGGATGGACGAGGACAGAGCAGAGTCCACAGTGTCCAGCTGTGTGTCCCTGAAGAGTGACATGTCCAAAGATGGAATGATAGACTTCAGAAGTTCAGACAAAATGTAAGAAAACTAAAGTGTGATGATGTGTTTGTGTGGCAGCCTTTAAACTTCAGTATTGGACCTCAAGGCTCACCTTTAAAGTAAGGTTTTCTGAACCACGTAACTCTGCCTTAGAACATTTCACAACCATACAAAACATCATTTTGTGGGTATTAGCCTCCACTATCGTGAAAAATGAAATTCATCAGGTCCTTAAAATGAAACGGTGCACCAACATGTCAGGCGTTCGCTCCCATTAACTCCCATGTTAATTTTAGTGTGGTAAATCTTTTAAAACTGAAAATTGCTTCTGTTTTTAACTGGTCATTTCTCCTACATGGGTTAACATCATCTCACAAAAATTCCTAGGCATATATTTTAAAGTTTCCCAACAATATCCACCATTGCAGAGTGCTCCAGCTCTCCATTTAGATACGGATGGGTAAGACATGGCAGGTCTGTGCAGCTTGTTCTGCCACACTGTTCCACCACATGTCATGAAAATTCATTAAAAAGTCTATTTATAAGGCTCCTGGTTCTAATAAACCCATAGACAACAATATCAGTCATTTCTAAATGGTTGAAATAAGCTTTTGAATACGCGTGACCTCTGTGCTATTTAATGATCAGTTTCAGAGACCAGACGACTGTATTTGGAGCATAAATGGAGAACTTTTGTTCTATTCTATGAGTTTATATTCCTGATTTGGCACTTTTATTTTTAACATAAATTCACAATAAGGAAAAGCCACTAAACACTTAGATCAAATACACTTTTCTCCAACTAAACGAGCTTGTTAGAACGTAAATAACTTTATAATTTTTGCTCAGTGTTCATTCAATCTTCAACTTTCAGAGCAAACTGAAAGTAGAAGTGAACGCAGCCTTTCTTAGGCGTTGCTAACGCCCAGTAGACATGTATAACCACTATTCCCATTTTTGACAGCTATCAGAAACGGTCTGCTTCCATTGGAGATTCCTCCTGTCCCAAGGGTGAAAAGAAACGGAGAACTGAACTGCAGACCGCCGACCTGAACAACAGCGTCTCACGTAAGCTCGTACATTTGTATTTATAAGATACTTTTGGGTCGGAATAAAGGAACAACTTGTGTATTTACAATGTGCAAGAGAAGATCCAGAGAGCTCTTGTTTGGTTCCACTGGAACCAAACCCTCTTCAGACCTTCCTAAATGCTTAGACAGTATTTAGCAGCATTTAGTCATTTAGTTCTGGAAAGTGTTAAAGAGTTGAAGGCAGGTGACCTTTACAGGACAATGGGTCTGCTGAGTATGATGTGTTTGGAGAAGGTTTGATGTGTTTTTCTAAATATCATCCAGCTTTTACCAGCTGTTTAGTCCAAGCAAACTCTTGGAAGACATGGAAATGGTTGTTATAGACTAAATTACACTGAAACCCAATGAAATAAAAGAATAGGTGTACATAAGAAGACATAACATTTAAAAGTGACAGTAAGATGGGTCATTACCCGACTGTTGCTTCTATCATTCAAACATGACAGAATATTTTCCAGTTGAGGACATCTGTGTTACTGCTGTAGATGACAATTGTAAAAGGATTTAAAAGATTGTTTGTTTCAGAGGGTGGTGAACTGCAGGAGGTGATAGAAGGTCATAAGATGAGTCTGAAGAGAAGATGTGAACATGTGACTGAAGGAACTAATGAAGCAGGAAGTGGAACCCTGCTGAACAAGATCTACACTGAGCTCTACATCACTGAGGGACAAAGTGAGGAGGTGGACACACAACATGAGGTGAGACAGCTTGAGAGAACCTCCAAGAAGAACATCCAGGACACTCCAATCAAGTGCCAGGACATCTTCAAAGTCTTATCTGAGCAACAGAGACACATCAGAGTGGTTCTGACCAACGGTGTCGCCGGCGTTGGAAAAACCTTCTCAGTGCAGAAGTTCAGTCTGGACTGGGCAGAAGGTTTGGAGAACCAAGACATCAGTCTGGTGCTTCCGCTCTCATGCAGGGAGCTGAACTTGATCAGAGATGAGCAGCACAGTCTTCTCTCACTGCTTCATGTTTTCCATCCAACATTACAGAAGATCAGAGCAGAAGATCTGACTGTCTGGAAACTTCTGTTCATCTTTGATGGCCTGGATGAAAGCAGATTTTCACTGGGTTTCAACAAGCATCAGGTCATCTCTGATGTCACACAAGTATCGTCAGTTGGCGTGCTCCTGGTGAACCTCATCCAGGGGAACCTGCTTCCCTCAGCTCTCATCTGGATCACCTCCAGACCTGCAGCAGCCTATCAGATTCCTCCCTCGTGTGTTGACAGGATCACAGAAGTACGAGGCTTCACTGACTCCCAGAAGGAGGAGTACTTCAGGAGGAGGTTCAGTGATGAAGATCTGTCCAAGAGAATCATCTCACACATCAAGGCCTCCAGGAGCCTCCACATCATGTGTCTGATCCCAGTTTTCTGCTGGATCACTGCTATAGTTCTGGAGGACATGATGACCAGAGACCAGAGAGGAGAGCTGCCCAAAACCCTGACTGACCTCTACTCACACTTCCTGATGGTTCAGATAAAGAGGAAGAAGCAGAAGTATGGAGGAAAGCAGAGACCAGAGGAACTGACTAAGGTTGACAAAGAACTCCTTCTGAAGTTGGGTCGGCTGGCGTTTGAACATCTGGAGAAAGGAAACATCATGTTCTACTCAGAAGACCTGGAGCGATGTGGACTGGACGTCTCCGAGGTGTCGGTGTACTCAGGAGTTTGTACAGAGATCTTCAAAAGAGAGAGTGTGATCTTCCAGAAATCAGTCTACTGCTTTGTTCATCTGAGCATTCAGGAGTTTCTGGCTGCCGTCTACATGTTCCACTGTTACACCAGGAAAGACACAGTGGTTATAAGTCAGTTCCTAAAATATTCTAAACCAATCCACTGTTCCTGGTTTGCTGGGTTGTTCATAAAATACGATCCAGCCACATTTCTTGATGACTTCCTCAGGAGAGCACTAATGAAATCTCTTGAAAGTAAAAATGGCCACCTGGACTTGTTTGTTCGCTTCCTTCATGGTCTCTCTCTGGAGTCCAATCAGAGGATCTTGGGTGGACTGTTGGATCAGATCAACAGCCACCCAGAAACCATCCAGAAGGTCCTCTACAACCTGAATGAGGTGAACAGTGATGAAATCTCCCCAGACAGAAGCATCAACATCTTCCACTGTCTGATGGAGATGAAGGATCAGTCAATCCATCAGGAGATCCAAGAGTTCCTGAAGTCAGGGAAGAAATCAGAGAGGAGACTGTCAGAGATCCACTGTTCAGCTCTGGCCTACCTGCTGCAGATGTCAGAGGAGGTTCTGGATGAGCTGGACCTGCAGCAGTACAACATCTCAGATGAGGGACGACGTCGCCTGATTCCAGCCGTGAGGAACTGCAGGAAGGTCGAGTAAGTAAAGATTTTTGGGGCCGGACATCGGCGTTTAAATCAAGCGAGTGGATCATGTCAGGTAGCAATACCCCCTCCAGTGGTCATTCCTTCAATTCTTTATCTCCATTGCAGCGTCCATAAATTAAGAACAACAACAATTCATTCAGAAATGTTCAACACTGGCTGGATATAAGTTCAAAGGTCAATCCTGACAAACCAACATAAGGCAGGAATAATAGGAGCCACAAGTTAACTGACTATCATGAAATTACTGTCATGTCATTAAATAACTTTTGTTTGTTTGTATACATCGTATTCTAACGACAGAAAAACACATTTTTACTGATGACACGTGACTATTTTGCTTCATTTGTTCAATGTAAAAACAGCCGGCCTCGTTGGTTTAAATGGGTGTTTTAGGTCTTTGTGGCGGTTCCGTTTGGAGCCTTTATGTGACCCACAAAGTTGTTTGAGCCTTTCCACACCCGTTAGGTGGCAACTTCATCACTAGCAACAAAAGGTGCAGTGAAAATGATTTGAAGGGAAACAGGCAGATATAACAGAAGCTGAGGGCAAACGATGCAACCAGAGACTCTGATGTCATCGATCGGATCGCTGAATTAAGACTTGACGCACGATCGTACAAATTGGATGAAATGCGAAATATCCAAAGAGCCGATAGAGAGATAAAAAGATACACGTTTCTTTAAACCATTTGCTACAATCATTTTAAATATTGAGTAATTATGAGCTGTTCTAAAATAAGACAAATGTTGAGAATAATTCAGTTGCATTTCAGATCTGATGGTCGTTCAAACTGTTGCTCTACGGTGTTGAATTTAGCTTTTCCAGGAAATGAGCTACATTTGTGTTGAGGTAGATTCTCAGATAAGTTGATGAGAAATCCCAAAGTTTGACTCACTATTTTTGTTTCATACACAACAGACTGTCTGATAGTTTTCTTTCAAAGAGTCATTGGGAAGTTGTGGCCTCAGCAATGACGTCAAACCCTTCTCATCTACGGGAGCTGAGCTTAAGCGAGAACGAAAGCCTGACAGATGCCGGAGTAAAGTTACTGTCTTCTGCAATGATGCATCCAAACTGCAGACTGGAGACTCTCAGGTCAGTCAGAGATGATCCAGTACTTTCCCAGGTGTAACTAGTTAGACAATAAATGTTTACATGTTTGATCTTTGTTATAAACGTAGTGTTACAGTTCTCAGAAAAAAGACCACACAGGACAGATTTGCAGTATTAAATTGGTTGTGGAAATCTGTCCCATGTGAGGATGGTCATCAATGACTAGAAAGGAAGTATCAGTTGTAGATTTGTCTTGTTTTATTTTAGGCTGGCCACAAAACCGCCCAAACATTCAGACCAATCAAAAATGGTTCTTCCTGTCTTTTAAAGATCAGAAGGAAAACTAGAAACCCCAAAAAGAAAGCTGCTGCAGTGTGCCATGCCCCTTCTCTACTGAGAAAAGCCATCCCAAAAAAGAGAAAAGCCCAAGTGTGAAGTGAGCGCCCTGTTAAACCTTGGTACCGAAAGCCTGCAGTCATTCTCATCTTAGGTGGCTTCATTCCAGCCAGAAGCCCAAACCTGCCTCCCTCTTAAAGGGGCAGCAGGTCAGTCCAACCACAGAAACCTTCATGAAGATCTGAAGCTTTCAGCATCCACAATTGTTGCACCTCACTTCCATTGGAGTCCAAATCAGAAGTCAACAAGTTGATTCTACACTGATTCTACACAATGAACCATTTTAAAAAGGTTTCCATCCATAAGTTTTTACACATTTTTATATAAATCTGTTTGTTCATCGCCTCCTTCTGTTGTAATGGTCATTAAAGAAAATGACCTTATTTGAGTTTTTCTCCTCACAAATATGACTTTCTATGAACGATGCAATAAATGCAGCTTGCAATCTAAGACAATATGGAAGTATGTGTATATAATAGGAGTGGAAGTAGCTCATAAAATAATACATTTGCTCTTCTCATTGAATCTCTCTGTTATTAAAGAAAAACCTGCTCTTAGTCAACAACATCTAAGACATCAACCAAAAATCCTAATTTTATTCAATCTAATATAAAACAGTAGAGAAGACTCTTTCTGCAGAGACACTGGTGGCAGGAATGCAGAAGTATCACCTGCTCAACTTGGAAGGTGGAGCAGAAACCACCAGCTGAGAAGGTCCTCAGCCAGAGGAAGTGGTGGAGAACCATGAAACTTGCTCAGCTCCACCTCAGCTCCAGAGACGGGCTGAGCTGGAGCTGTGGCACCAGGTATCGCCCAGAAGAGCCTCCAACAAACAAGCTCTTCTCTTGGGAGGAGAGGGCTTTGAATCTCAGCTCAGTGTGCTTGTCTCTAGTAGGTGGCAGCTGCAGCTTTTCCTGAGGTCCTTGTTGATGCCCTGAGGGGAATTGATGCTCCTGCAATGTTTTCTGGCAGCATTGAGCTTGCAGTGGGGCAATCAAACACACTGTGGGGGGGCTCTCTTTCCTTCTCTCATCTGGAGAACAAGTGACAGCAGCTGCCAATCATTGTTGGAGAAATGTGCAGTCAGGGGAACGATGCGTCCAGACTATAGCCACCCTTCCAGCATCCAGCAGTGTCTAAAACCTTTGATTTGGTTTCACCAGAGAGTGTAGGGATTGCAGGGTCGCTGCAGCATCGCCCACAAGCTGTCAGGAGTGGGTCGCTTTGTCCCAACTCCTGACAAGAGTTGAGTGCTATTGAGAAATGTGGTTTCACAAACTTGGAAGGTATTTTGACCTACACACACTTTACATACGCTGTAGATCTTGTCCAACCGCCCTGAAAGAACCCAAAATACGAACATACGGCAGATAAGCCGGTACAGGACGAGAGGTTTGTTGCTTGGAAGCTGTGTTTTGCTCTGGTACATGTTGATTTTTATTTGTCTTCACTCAAAATAATTGTTATTTTAGACTAAGTGACTGCAGTTTATCAGAGACCAGCTGTGGTTCTTTGGCCTCAGCTCTGAAGTCCAACCTCTCCCATCTGAGGGTTCTGGACCTGAGCTCCAACACGTTGCAGGATTCAGGAGTGAAGCGGCTCTGTTCTGGACTGGAGAGTCCAAACTGTAAACTGGAGAGGCTCAGGTCAGTCTTCATTTTTCTACCTTTATACCAGCTGCTAAGATGGTGAAGTGAGGCTGTTCTCAACACGGCTGTGATGCACCACATTAAAAAAATTCCTTGTAATATCGTGAATTCAGGTCTGACCCAACTAAGAACTAACGTAGGTTTAGTACTGACGCAGATAACATGCAGACCTGCACCGTATAACCTCATCCTGCATTTTTCAGATTGATTAACTGCAGTTTATCAGAGATCAGCTGTGGCTCTCTGGCCTCGGCGCTGAGGTCCAATCCCTCCCATCTCAGAGAACTGGACCTGAGTTGGAACCAGCTGAAGGATTCAGGAGTGAAGCTGCTCTCTGGTTTTCTCCACTTTCCAAACTGCCGACTGGAAACTCTGGGGTAAACACCATTCTCAAAAATGTCCATTATTCCATCCGAGGGTCCTCACACTTTCTGAGTGTGTGTGTTGTGCCCAGTTCCTTCAGGAGGGAGGGCCACACGGGGACCACTTATTCATGATGAATTGATTTAAGGACAATGAAAAAGCCGACAGATGGTAACCAAAATTAGACAAAACTAGGTGAGGGTGCCTGGTAGACACCAGCCAACGAGGAGGGAGATGGTGAGGGGGACAGGAAGTCATCTAAGACAGGTTGGCTGTTTCTGAAACCACACCTATACCACATGTGTCAAACTCAGGCCCGCGGGCCAAATTTGGCCTGCAGTGTATTTATATTTGACCCGCAAGATCATATCAAATGTGCATTAGAGCTGGCCCGCGGTGTATACTGTACCGCTAATACTACAAATCCCACAGTGCTTTGCTAGTATATTGGTGCGCAGTCGAAACCGGCAAGCGCTCCTTTTTTCTGTTGACAGTCATTGACAACCATGCTTCAGACACATCAGACAAATTAATTTTACCTCCACAAAAATGGCCAAACGAAAGATGGACAACAGGAGCTTTGAAAACAGGTGGGAGGCAGATTATCTGTTCACGAATATAAAGGACAGACCTGTTGGTCTTGTGTGCGGAGCTAACGTGGCTGTAACGAAAGAATATAACAAGAAGACACTATGAAACAAAACATTATGAAAAGTACAAGGACCTGGACGTAAAGCAGAAGCTGCAGAAGGTGGAGGAGATGAAAAGAAGTCTGGTTTGCCCGCAGTCTATGTTCCTGAAAGCAAAATCAGAAAGTGAAGCTGCTGTAAAGGCTAGCTTTATTGTGGCAGCAGAGATAGCAAAATCAGCCCGGCCCTGTAATGAGGGAGAGTTTGTCAAAAAGTGCATGGTCGAAGTTTGCGACATCGTGTGCCCAGATAAAAAGCAAGAATTTATAAATGTGAGCCTGAGCAGAAACACCGTGGCTGAGCGCGTGTGTGAGCTTTCCACTAATCTACATGAACAACTAATAAAAAAGGGGAAAGATTTTATTGCATACTCCCCTGCTGTGGATGAGAGCAGCCACACGTCTGATACTGCCCAGCTGTCAATCTTCATCCGTGGAGTAGACTCCAGCCTGTGCGTCACAGAGGAACTTTTAGGATTAAAATCAATACATGGCACCACCACAGGAAAAGATATCTTTGAAGAGGTATCCAAATGTATAACTGAAATGAGCCTGCCTTGGGATAAACTTGTGGGACTGAGGACAGATGGTGCACCCGCGGTGTGCGGTCAAAAGAGTGGATTGGTCAGCAGGATTCAGGAGAAGATGCGGGAGGAAGCTGCAGGTGAACTTACAGTTTATCACTGTGTCACACATCAGGAAGCGCTCTGTGGCAAAGCTCTGCAAATGGAACATGTTATGAGCTCTATGAAACGAGTCGTCAACTTCATAGGAGCCAAAGGTTTGAATCACCGGCAGTTCAAGTCTTTTCTGGAGGAGTTGGATTTGGAATACAGAGATGTGCCCTATCACACAGAGGTGAGATGGCCAAGCAGAGGAAAAGCACTGAACAGATGTTTTGAGCTACGTGAGGAAATCTGTCAGTTTATGGAAAACAAAGGGAAGGACACAACAGAGCTGAGAGATAAAAGGTTCCTGTGTGAGCTTGCATTTCTGTCTGACATTGTGAGCCATCTCGATGTGCTTAACCTGCAGCTTCAGGGACGGGGCCACATCATCACAGACATGTACGCAGCAGTGAGGGCCTTTAAAACTAAGTTGTGTCTGTGGAAGACTCAGATGCTGCAAGGAAACTTGGGTCATTTTCCGTGCTGCCAAACCATGGCAGAGCAAATCTCTCCTGCCGTGCTGCCGAGCGCACAGTTTGCTGAAAGAATCAACGCGCTCAGCGCCGAGTTTTCCCGGCGATTTGCCGACTTTGAGGCTGAGAAAGGGAAATTTGAACTGCTCAGTAACCCGTTTGCGATGGACGTGGAAAGCGCACCAACCAGCCTCCAAATGGAGCTAAGTGAACTCCAATGTAATGAGATGCTCAAATCAAAACATGACTGTTGGTGCTGCGCGGTTTCCATGTTTCCTCCCAGACACAATGCCTCAATTACGCACCCAAGCTGCTCAGATACTCTCAATGTTCGGCAGCACATATCTATGTGAACAACTGTTCTCTATGATGAAGGTGAACAAAACACCTGACAGAAGTCGACTCACTGATGAACACCTTCACTCCGTCCTGAGGCTTTCCTCAGCTCAGAGCCTGACCCCAGACATTGATGAACTTGCATCTAAGAGAAGATGCCAGGTATCTGGCTTAGACCGATGTGCAGAGTAAACCAGAGTGTAGCAAACTGAGCTTGAATATATCTGTTTCTGATGCACTTTTTCTACTGCAAGGCATGGTCTGTTAATAGTTGGAATGTTGGATTGTTATTGAATGACATTATTTTTGGTTCTTTTGTTGTTGGCTTTGAAAAAGATTTACTTTAAAAAGGAACTTGAAAGGATATGGGGAGAGACATACTTTATTTATTTAAATAAGAAATGAATACCACTGATGTGTCTTTTATTTCAAATTTAATTTCTCATGTGTTTGTAATATCAAGCGTTGGTTGTTCCAGATTCTGTGTTTAAGCAAAACTAAAGTTTGTTTCCATATGAAAAGGTTAAACATTACATATCAGTTGCAGTTAATTTTTCAATAAATATTGAGTTTGGCCCGTGACTTTACTTCACTGCTTAATTTTGGCCCACTGTGAATTTGAGTTTGACACCCCTGCCCTATAGTGCACTCAATAGTGTGGACGCCATTTTGAAATAGTGTCCGAATTGTTAGTGAGCATCGCTGTACCCTATGTAGTGCACTCAATGTATCCCACAATGCACTGCGAAAAGTACAAGCGAGCACCCTAACTCGGAAAATGTATCCACCCTAGCCCCCAGCCGTAAAGGCTGATGGGATACATTTTTTAACGTAATTTCTACTGTGCGGTTTGATATATGAAATTTTTGGAAATAAGAATTTTTTTTCAGTAGGGGTCCAATATGATCATCTTAAAATATTACAACATAAATGTGTAAAAACAAATCAATCATTCTTCACTGATCCACCCCCCTCACTTAAAATTGTTCTTCGGAATCGTCTGTTCCTCACCAGGCGACAGAATCTCAGTAAAAGAATATTTACAAAGATGAAAAGTAGCTTTGATCCATTTTCTGATGAAAAATTGCTTTATTACGTTTCAGATTAATACTGGTTTCACTTATAACCTTATAAAAGTTTCCCTTCTTTATTTAGATTATGGCGCTGCAGTTTATCAGAGATCAGCTGTGACTCTCTGGCCTCGGCGCTGAGGTCCAATCCCTCCCATCTCAGAGAACTGGACCTGGGTCAGAACCAGCTGAAGGATCCAGGAGTGAAGCTGCTCTGTGGTTTTCTCCAGGATCCAAACTGCCGACTGAAAACTCTGAGGTAAACACCATTCTCAAAAATGTCCATTATTCCATCCGAGGGTCCTCACACTTTCTGAGTGTGTGTGTTGTGCCCAGTTCCTTCAGGAGGGAGGGCCACACGGTGACCACTTATTCATGATAAATTGATTTAAGGACAATGAAAAAGCCGACAGATGGTAACCAAAATTAGACAAAACTAGGTGAGGGTGCCTGGTAGACACCAGCCAACGAGGAGGGAGATGGTGAGGGAGACAGGAAGTCATCTAAGACAGGTTGGCTGTTTCTGAAACCACCCCCTGTACCCTACATAGTGCACTCAATAGTGTGGACGCCATTTTGAAATAGAGTCCCAATTGTTAGTGAGCATCGCTGTACCCTATGTAGTGCACTCAATGTATCCCACAATGCACTGCGAAGTGAGCACCCTAACTCGGAAAATGTATCCACCCTAGCCCCCAGCCGTGAAGGCTGATGGGATACATTTTTTAACGTAATTTCTACTGTGCGGTTTGATATATGACATTTTTGGAAATAAGATTTTTTTTCAGTAGGGGTCCAATATGATCATCTTAAAATATTACAACATAAATGTGTAAAAACAAATCAATCATTCTTCACTGATCCCCCCCCTCACTTAAAATTGTTCTTCAGAATCGTCTGTTCCTCACCAGGTGACAGAATCTCAGTAAAAGAATATTTACAAAGATGAAAAGTAGCTTTGATCCATTTTTTGATGAAAAATTGCTTTATTAAATGTTTTCACTACAGCGGAATATGACTAGAGAATGTTCCATCACGTCTTGGCTTGAAAATGTCAAGGGACACTAATTATTTTAGGTAATAAGTAATTATTATTGTATTATTATTGACATTAATATTTCATTTTATTATATAAAGTTAATTATAGGGTAAAATATTGCATTTTCATAAAATGACCGCTGAATGTATTTCTGATGGGTTAAAATAATTAAATGGACCTGGCCACTTTTCCCGGCGACCGGTTCGTAATTATTATGCGACACCATGACGTCACTTTACGTGCGCCGTAAATGACGTCGTTGTCCGAATACTAACTTTAAATTGAGTGAGCTACGTAGTTCACTCAATCCATGTCCCCCATGTAGTGAGTAGTGAACAGGGAACGAGGGTGTGGAGTCAGAAACAGCCGTTGTGCCTTTAAAGATGAGCCACAGGTGAGATGGATCTCCATGATGAGATGGGAGGGAAAGAGGTGGGAGAACCTGGGAAGAGTGAGGGCCAGAACAATATATATTCTCCTTTGGAACAGTGCAAACCTGAGAGGTTGGAATTGTGGTAATTACATATTACTATCATTTTTTAACCTGTAACTAAATTAAATATTTACAGATCATGCCTTTGATTAACCTTTCAGATTAATACTGGTTTCACTTATAACCTTATAAAAGTTTCCCTTCTTTATTTAGATTAAACCACTGCAGTTTATCAGAGATCAGCTGTGGCTCTCTGGCCTCGGCGCTGAGGTCCAATCCCTCCCATCTCAGAGAACTGGACCTGGGTCAGAACCAGCTGCAGGATCCAGGAGTGAAGCTGCTCTGTGGTTTTCTCCAGGATCCAAACTGCCGACTGGAAACTCTGAGGTAAACACCATTCTCAAAAATGTCCATTATTCCATCCGAGGGTCCTCACACTTTCTGAGTGTGTGTGTTGTGCCCAGTTCCTTCAGGAGGGAGGGCCACACGGGGACCACTTATTCATGATAAATTGATTTAAGGACAATGAAAAAGTCGACAGATGGTAACCAAAATTAGACAAAACTAGGTGAGGGTGCCTGGTAGACACCAGCCAACGGGGAGGGAGATGGTGAGGGAGACAGGAAGTCATCTAAGACAGGTTGTGCCTTTAAAGATGAGCCACAGGTGAGATGGATCTCCATGATGAGATGGGAGGGAAAGAGGTGGGAGAACCTGGGAAGAGTGAGGGCCAGAACAATATATATTCTCCTTTGGAACAGAGCAAACCTGAGAGGTTGGAATTGTGGTAATTACATATTACTATCATTTTTTAAGCTGTAACTAAATTAAATATTTACAGATCATGCCTTTGATTAACCTTTCAGATTAATACTGGTTTCACTTATAACCTTATAAAAGTTTCCCTTCTTTATTTAGATTATGGGGCTGCAGGTTATCAGAGATCAGCTGTGACTCTCTGGCCTCGGCGCTGAGGTCCAATCCCTCCCATCTCAGAGAACTGGACCTGGGTCAGAACCAGCTGCAGGATCCAGGAGTGAAGCTGCTCTGTGGTTTTCTCCAGGATCCAAACTGCCGACTGGAAACTCTGAGGTAAACACCATTCTCAAAAATGTCCATTATTCCATCCGAGGGTCCTCACACTTTCTGAGTGTGTGTGTTGTGCCCAGTTCCTTCAGGAGGGAGGGCCACACGGGGACCACTTATTCATGATGAATTCATTTAAGGACAATGAAAAAGCCGACAGATGGTAACCAAAATGAGACAAAACTAGGTGAGGGTGCCTGGTAGACACCAGCCAACGAGGAGGGAGATGGTGAGGGAGACAGGAAGTCATCTAAGACAGGTTGTGCCTTTAAAGATGAGCCACAGGTGAGATGGATCTCCATGATGAGATGGGAGGGAAAGAGGTGGGAGAACCTGGGAAGAGTGAGGGCCAGAACAATATATATTCTCCTTTGGAACAGAGCAAACCTGAGAGGTTGGAATTGTGGTCATTACATATTACTATCATTTTTTAAGCTGTAACTAAATTAAATATTTACAGATCATGCCTTTGATTAACCTTTCAGATTAATACTGGTTTCACTTATAACCTTATAAAAGTTTCCCTTCTTTATTTAGATTAAGGAGCTGCAGGTTATCAGAGATCAGCTGTGGCTCTCTGGCCTCGGCGCTGAGGTCCAATCCCTCCCATCTCAGAGAACTGGACCTGAGTCAGAACCAGCTGCAGGATTCAGGAGTGAAGCTGCTGTCTGCTCTCGTAGAGAATCCACACTATGGGCTGGAGACATTGAGACATGGCTGGTTGTAGCCAGTCACCTCCCGCTCATCTGCTGCATCACTCACTGACCACTGGTGAAGAGCATCTGTGGAAACATCTGCCGTCTACTCCGTCCATAGATGAAAAATTCAGTTTTTAAAAAGCGCTGGTGGACTTTCAGGAGATCAGTCAATGGTCGACAAAGCAGAAGCAGCTTCGCCTTGAAGTTAAATTAGTTCCTGGTATCACACAATGCTTCTTTATAAAGTTCTAAATGGCTCCTCGACCACTCTTATAAGCATTAAAACATTCTCTTAATTGTCTCTTCAAATGTCTGTATTATACGTTACTATTTTACATCATGCCTTCAGAATCTTTAGGGTTTAGTATTTACTGTCTCTGTGACATGGAGCATTGGAATATTTCAGCTGCAGCCAGCAAAAACCCATCAGAATGACGGCTATCGGTGGGAACCGCAGGTCATTGGACTTAGTCAGTCTGGTAAATGTTATAGGATTTATTGCAATCTAATAAAAACTATGAATAAATGTGGGAAATAGGAAATAAAAAGAAGCAAAATGACCAAATAAAACTCCCATGAATACTGTAAATTTAAAGATGTCAAGAATGGAATATCAGCTTAAATGGAATCAAACATAAAGTGAAAAGGCCTCCTTTAAGTTTACTGCAAAAATAAACACAAAATCAAGAGCGACACGCGCCAAAAACGTCTCATTCTCTCTTCTGTCTCCACTCATTCTTTTATATTCTCTTAAGATAATGGGGACGGGGTCGTGTGATAACAAAACAACCTAATTGGGGACTATATTTTTATTCCAGGAACTTTGGCTCTTCAGAAGTTTCTATGTTGGCTTCCACAGATTGTGCATCCACTAGAAACTCAGTGTTTTTGAGGAACTACCAGGAGCAGCTGGAGTGGAGGCCAATGACGCTATAGCTACATATAGCTACATATAGATCACGGCTTGTCACAGCTCCATTTCCCCAGTTCCCTCCTGTCCCCCTGCCTCTGCTCCACTCACCTGCAGCACAGCTGCAGCTCATTCCCAACCAGCCCTGCTATCAGCCTCCCCTGCACTCTCACTCTTTGCCAGATTGTTCTTCTGCTTTGATGCGAGACTTTCCAGCGTTATTTCCCTGCTGGATTCCCCGTTACCGACCCTGCCTGTCTTCGTTCTGCCTGCCTCGCCTGTTCCCTGGACAACCTACCTGCTTTCTGCCCCTGACTACGACTTCTGCCTCAGCGTTTCTGGTTCCTGTCTGCTGCTCGCCTGGTTTTGACTTCTCCGCCTGGCCCCGACTTCGCTGCTGCTCGTCCCCAGTCTGCTCCGCTACATCGTCAGCCTCCTCTCCTGTAAGACCCTTTCTGTCACTCCTGCCCGCTGTCAGCGGAACTGCACGGTTCCGAGGATTTACATCCTTCCCCCTTGGTTCCGCATTCCGGCTCTGCTCGACCCACTCCCCGAGCCTGCAACCCATAGACTTTGTGTGGGCCCTGAGCCTGAAGAACGGACTATTTCCTGTGTTTCCTTGGTGTCTGCCTGAGTTCCTGTTTGCCCTTGTGCTAATAAGTCAGAACACAGAGGAACTCTTGTATTGGGGGCAGAAAAGGTACATTTTTACCTGGTAAAATTCAGTCAAAAGAGCACTAAAAGCATGAATAAACTGAATCATGTAGATTCTAATGACATAAGCTGGAGCTCCTACAGTTACAGCCCATAATGAGACTGCAACTGTTTCTGTGAAAGTGAACTTTTATACAGTTTACATTCTGCAGATTCCTGTCCAATTTCAATGCAAACATTCAGGTTAATGGATATAATAGAAATCTGTTACACATCATGGATCAGTCAGTAATCTTGGACAACAGCAACGTTTAATCCTGGATCACTGCTCCATATATTTAAATGAACAAAGACGGCTGATACTGATTTAAGACAGAATTTGTGCATTTTGATGATCACATTCATCGGATTTTTAACCACTGATGGAAACATCCTGATTCATTGAAATCAGGGGTGTCAAAGTCAAATGGACGGAGGGCCAAATAAAAAATGTAGCTCCACAGCGGGAGCCCCGTCTGTCGTCACTGATACCAGCTTTTCCAGCGGCACTTTTTTCTCCAGCAAAAACTCCTTCACCGCGTTATATATGTCAACTCCCCTCGTTATATATGTCAACTCCCCTCGTTATATATGTCAACTCCCCTCGTTATATATGTCAACTCCCCTCGTTATATGTGTCAACTCCCCTCGTTATATGTGTCAACTCCCCTCGTTATATGTGTCAACTCCCCTCGTTATATGTGTCAACTCCCCTCGTAGTTGTCTTTAGGGGCAGGAGTGTGAGAAGTTCTTCTCTTGTGGAGAAAGAAACTCTCGTGGTGAAAATGATCTGTCTTCTGTCTTTTTTCTGCCATCTTTTTATGGGTCAGTCATCTCGTTTTGGCTGCGCCCGCTCGGCTGTTTGGTCGTAGCGATCTGCGTAGACGCTACGTTTTGGTCATGCGCATCATACTGACCTTTGAACTATACTAGGTCATAGTTCACTTATATTAAACATTTTTATTAATATATTGTTATTTCCAGTTTATGTGATTTAAACAAGAATCGCAAACAAAATAAATGAGATGCAGCTCATTGGTCAGTGGTGCTATTTGAGCTATTTTTAGAACAGGCCGGTGGGCGACTCATGTGGTTCTGACGGGCGACCGGGTGCCCGCGGGCAACGTGTTGGTGACCCCTGGTCTAGTGAACCAAACTGAACCAACTGAAAACCTAACAAATATTTTACAGTATGATCAGATAAATAAAGCAATAGTTTCTTATGGCTCTGTCAGTCATTTTTAATTTTCAAGAGGCACAAAAGACAAATTTGCTTTCTATAAAAATCCCCATAACATGAACATTAAATGAATGAAGCGGTATTATTCAAGGCACCATCAGTAGATTTTCTCATTTAGCAAAAGTGGACTAAATTTACTTCAAAGAAAAAAAAATTCAAACAGTAATTTTCTATCATTCACTCAGCTGAAATATTTTTAGAACATAATTGGATTGAAACACAATAACATAAAGTGCAAAAATCTATGAACCAAAAACAACACTTTCTTCAAGGAAAAGGCACATGTGCAGTGAAAAATATTGAACTTTTAAACTTGAGCTGAGTAATAATTGTAAATGTGTTATTGCAGCTTAATGTTCACTTGTTTGAGGCTGATACTTGGTGGTGTCTCTTTGGACGAGTTCATCAATGTTGGGGGTCCGGCTCTGAGCTGAGGAACTCCTCACAATTGAGTGAAGGTGTTCAGCAAGAAGTCCACTTCTGTGTGATGTTTTGTTCAGCTTCATCAAAGAAAGCAGTTGTTCCCGCAGGTCTGTGCTGCCAAACACAGGCAACGTTGGAGCAGCCTGGATGTGTGTCGGGGAGGAAACGGGCAAACTCCGCAGCACCCACTGCCCCATGTGTTGCCTTCAGGGCATCACTGCATTGGAGCTCAATCACCTCCATTTGGAGCTTTGGTGCTGAGCTTTCCACCTCAACCTCAAACGGACGGCTGAGCAGTTCAAACCTGCTTTTTGGTGCTTTTAAGTCAGTGACTCGGCGTGGGAAGTCAGCGGCCAGAACACTCATTTAATCAGCAAACTGTGCTCGGGAACACGCTGGTAGAGAGCTTCTCCTTCAGGGTCTGGCAGCTGGGAAAGTGGCTCAAGTTTCCTTTGTGCATCTGTGCCTCCCACAGAGTGCGTTTGGTTCTAAAGGCCTTCACTGTACTGTACATATCAGAGGGGACACCACCCCGACCCTGCAGCTGCTGCTTCATTGCATTCAGATGACTCGGAATGTCCCACAGAAAAGCCGTTTCACACAAGAACCTTTGGTCTGGGAGTTGAGTCGTGTCTTTCCCTTTGCTGTCCAAGAACATCCGATCTCCTCAGGAAGCTGGAAACATCTCTGCAGCACCTTTCCCTGGCTTAGCCATCGCACCTCAGTGTGATGGGGCAAATCACCACGCTGCGTTTGCCACTGGCTCAGAAACGCCTTGAACTGGCGCTGAATTAAACCTTTGGCTCTGATGAAGTTCCCTGCGTGCGTGATGGTGAACATTCCATGTTCCATGTTCAGGGCTTCAGCACACAACGATTCCAGGTGTATGATGCAATGATGAGCTGCCAGTTCAGCGTCACGTTTTCCTCCTGCATCTTCTCCCGTATCTTGGCCACCAGTCCACTCCTGTGTCCACACATGGCAGCTGCTCCGTCTGTTGTCCAACCCACCAGTTTTTCCCGAGGCAGCTCCATCTCATTTCCACATCTGGACACCTCTTCATACAAATCCTGTCCTGTGGTTGTGCCGTGCACAGGACGTAACGCCAGGAACTCCTCTGTCACGTTGAGGCTGGAGTCCCCTCTAATGTCGCTGCTCTCATCCACAGCCAGGGAAGATGCCATGAAATCTTTCCCCTTTTTCTCCAGCTGCTCTTTTAGATTGAGGGACAACAATGGTGTTTCTGCTCAGGCTCCCGTTTAAAAAGAGTTGCCTTTTGTCTGGGCAAACTTGCTCACAAACTTTAAGCATGCAGTGTTTGATGGAATCCCCCTCTGGAAATGGCCGGGCTGATTGAGCGATCTCTTCTGCCAGAATCAAACTGGCCTTGACAGCAGCCTCGCTTTGAGATTTGGCTTTTCTGAACAGAGCCTGTCCAGATTTGAGGCCTGGTTTTAACTCCTCAACCTCCTGTAGCTTTTGTTCCATGTCCATATTCTTGTCTTTGTCCGCGTGTTTAGCTTCATGACGCCGTCTCAGATGATATTCTTTCATCACCGCCACCCTTTCTCCACTCAGAAGACACCCAGGTTTCCCAGCTGCCTCCGTGAACATACTCCCACTCCCACCTTGTTTGAACCCCCGGTTCTCAGTGTCCACCTTCCGTTTTGCCATTTTATGGGTATCTGAACGTTAACTTTTGCTGTTATGCTAATGACTACTGATAAATAATGAAATGAAGCCGCCTCCCGCTCAGACTGTCACCGTTGCATTGTGGGAAATGTAGTATTGGCCTGTGTAAAACATCTGCGGCCTGCGGGCCGGTTCTAATAATAAATCAATATCATCCCGGGGGCCATAGAAAACCCTCGACCTTGACTCTGACATATGAGCTTTAAATGATTTCTTTTGACTCCCATTTATTTGGCTGTTTGGATATCATCTTTGCTAGTGTGTGTGCGCGTGCACGCTCTATGGAACTGGCATAAAGGATGTTAAAATTAGTCTAAATTAAATAAAAATTCATCCATTCATCATTCCCAACAGGCGGTGTTTGATTAGAAACTCTTTCTGAACTCTGGTGCTCTGAAACATCTCCGCTTCCATTTTCAGCTGTTTTTATTCTCAATAACATCAAATCATCCATCCATCCAAATCGTGGTCCTGTTGGACCACCAAAGGACAAACACTTTCCATTTAGCACGGACAAAAAAACCCAAATCCTGTTTAGCAATGAAGCTGTGGGGAGAGTTTGAGGAGCGTTTCTGAGGAACATGCTGCCATATTGGGTCCAAGCTGCTGGGGTTTTTGTTGTTTCCAGGTGAATCGGTGGGCAGCGGCGTTACCGCCTGTCTCTGCCCCCCCCCCCCCCCCCCCCCTTTCTCCCCGTGGTCGTGGTCACGCCGGGCATCTTTACTGGTCCCGTTTTAAACAGGTTCTGTTGGGAACAGGTGTTCTCCAGAACTGTATTTCAGGCTGCTGTGCTGAAGGGCTGTTTTCAGTAGCAATAGAGCCAGAGTGTGCCTGCTCCATATGAACCCCCCCAGGCCGTGCTTTCCTCCTGGCTGAGCCATAATCAGCTCTGGATGGACTGGTTCACGCTTGGACTGAGTCAAGATTTGATAGCTTGACTGATTCTTACAGTTTTTGATCAAACCCCCATCTGCTGATTCCAGGAGATCTTTAAAGGATCTCAGAGCTTCAGATTTATGAAGCCTGCTCAGCCCCCGGCAGCGCTGATGAAACCATTTCATTCCTTCAAAAAAGCAGAACATGAAGCTCCAGAAAAGGTTTTTGTATCAAGTTTCCAACAGAACGAGGACAAGTGGGTAAAAGCGCCACTTTAAAGCCTCCAGGCCTCAGAAAACATCCACCTTTAGGATGCCTGACTTTAGAGGATCGTCGGTTCGCTCCGAGCACAAGAACAAACATGTTTAACCTCAGTCCAAGAACATCTGACCTGAAATGATCAAAAAGCTTCAGCGTAAAAAGATGGTGGAGAGAAAGCTGCTGGGAGGTTCTCAGAAGAGAAGTGGCATTAAAGCCAGCTGGAAGAGTCCAGCCTGCTTCCTGCTCCTCCAAACAGGCGTCTCCACACCAACACTGAGGAACACGGGCTTCTGTTCTTCCTTCTTCTCTTCTGACTATTGTGTGTTTGATGAATGCAGCATCCACTCACTGCCCCCCCCCCCCCCCCCCCCTCATTTACACTGCTCCTGGTTTCACAATGGTCGTCAAACTGGTTTCACCAGCTTCACATCATTCGCTCAGAAAGCTCAGATTTGGAGATAGTTGCCTTTTTTCGGATTGTCTCGCCCCGAATTTCACATGGGAAGAATTTTTCTTTTTCCTTTGGAAGACAAAATGTTGAACATGATAATTTTTGAAGAGATGAAAATACGACACTCGAGGTCAGAAGGTTGGGCGGAAGTTTTCTGGTCTTGTGGAAGGATGAAACCTTTGAACTCTGACAGTTCAAAGCTGAAGAATGAGATGATCCTCCCCAAAGGGATGGCGAGGTCCAGACAATAAACCGGAGTGTTGTTGTGTCCGGTTATTAACATGTTCCATGCTTTTCCTTCTGCAACAGTTCATCACACCTGCTCAGTGAAACCTCGGTGTAAAGGAGGTGAAGCCGTGCCTCAGTGACTCTACTTTGGTGTTTTAGAAACTAACAGTTATTATATGAATATACAGTGTGCACGTACGCGCACACGTGTGTATAAACACTTAATACACGCGTGTGCGTGGATGTAGACTTTTTAGTACTTTGGGTTCATATACTTTTTAGTATTTTGCAGATTCGTGTCTGTATATAAACCAGATCCTCCTGTAATAAAGAACTAAAGGCTGACTGTTGTCACGTGACCTGTCTCCGTCTGTGTCCGATGATGGAACCTGCCTGGAACATCTGGTCCACAGAAAAAGTAAAACAGCTCACAGAACTGGTCCAGTTTAGACCCAAAAATGACAATAAACAATGAAAGTGAAAAAATGGACGAACTTTCTATCGGTCATCGACAGTTTCAGTCGTCATCTGAATTCATCAAAAATAACTGAAGGAGTTCCAAAAAGGAGAAATATCATGTGGTGCTTTACCGCCACCCGGTGGACACGCGTGGAACTGCAGACAATAGTTAAACGCGCTCCGACACATTCTGACCTCTGCTGCTCCTCCTGGACTCCAGGGCTGCAGAAATATGCTGCTTTTACAAGTCTTTAAAATCTGTAAAGCATCATAAATCTTATTTATTTAACTAGGTTCAATAATGGTGGAGAATGGTGTCCGAGAAGCGTCTTTATTTTAAAGTGAACAAGAACAGTTCGGTCCGCGTTCACAGAGGCGGAGAGACCTCGAGAGAGTCCAAAACAAGTCCGCGAGGAAAACTCTCAGAAATAGTCAAGCCACAGAAGTCAGGGTTTGGCGATGAGGACTAAAACACTCCGCCGCTGGCAGACGGGAGTTCTGTCCTTAAATCTGACGGGAGATTGAAGAGAGACCGCAGGTGCGTGTGTCTGCGGGGCCACTGTGGCTGATGAGCGGCTCCTCCACGCCCCCTGCAGGTAGACACCCGCAACAACGGTCCCAGAAACTGGGAACCCAACAAACCAGTTTTTTAAAGTTTTCCTTTCAGACTAAGCAGGAAGACTATTCTGTCCCTCAGTTTTGTGTTCTAACAGATTTAAGTTTTCAGTCTACAGCTAATCTGGTTACTGTGTTGTCTTGTTATTTTATATAACAAAGAGACGAGACGTGTTTCTAAGCCAAGCGTCTTTACTTGTTCCCTGCACGTGTACACCTTGCCTGCTACCGAGCATGCTGGGTAATGTAGTTGTCCTTCTATTAAACACATAACACCACATCTTCCCCCCTTTAAAGAAAGATTTATCCTTACGCGAAGACATAAAAAAATGAAATTTTTTAACTTAGCACTCCTTGGCATTGTAACTGTTTGTAAACAACTTTCTGCGTAAACTTTGTTTTACATTGAAGAAGAAAATAATAAAGTGCAAATTATCTAAACATCTGAACAGCTTATGAACATGTCATCAATTCCCAACAACCCACAAAGTGCTCAACAGGTCTCGATCAGCCTCTTAGGTGGCTGAACATGTCTCTTTGGTCTCGACAACCCTGCAGCAGGTGGTGATGCTTGCACTTTTGTCAAACCATGGTCAGCACGATCAGGCCCACTACCAGCCGGTTCTGCCGATCCAGCTGTGTCCTGCTGGCCGGCTTCCTGGGCCACAGTGTCCCTCTGACTCTGCTGCAGCTGAAGATCTATGCGGTTCCTTCTCAACAGCAGACCACTGTCCACCTGGACTCTGTAGGATCGTGGAGCAACTTCTTCCTGCACCTGTCCGGTTTGCTGCCATGTGCCTGTGGAACAGTCCCTGAGACGAACATTGTCTCCAGGCTTCAGCATAGGCAGGTGTTTTGCCTTCCGATCATGCAGCTGTCTTTGTTTCTCCTTCTGGCCCTCCTTCGACTTTCTGATTCTGGATGCCCCTTTGGGTGTCAGCAAGTCCTCACACACTGGCAGGTTAGATCGAATGCGCCTACCCATCAGCATTTGTGCTGGCGACAGTCCATTTTGTAAGGGTGTGCTCCGGTAGATCAGAAGACTCTTTTGGAAGCTGTCATTGGTTTGTGACTTTTTCAACAGGTTTTTTACAGTCTTCACAGAGCTCTCCGCCAAGCCATTTGATTTTGGATATGTTGGGCTCGACGTGGTGTGCTTGAATCCCCATTCTTTGGCAAAAACAGCAAACTCCCCGCTAGAAAACTGAGGCCCATTGTCCGAAAACAACTCGCACGGGACACCGTGTCTGGCAAAAACAGTCTTTAGATAGCTGATCACTGTTTTGCTCGATGTCGACTGCAGCATTCCAACTTCAGGAAAGTTTGAGAAGTAGTCAGTGACCACTATGTAGCTCTTTCCATCCCAGTCGAACAGATCAGTTCCAACCTTGTAGTAGGGTCTGTGGGGCACTGGATGAGTCATCAGCGGCTCAGCTTGTTGTTTTGGTCTGTAGATGCGGCATAGTTCACATGATGCCGTTATCTGGCTAATATCTTGATTCATTCTTGGCCAGTACATTACTTCCCTAGCTCTACGCTTACACTTGACCTCTCCCAGGTGGCCTTCATGTATCTTTTGTAGCATCAGTCTACGTAGAGAAGAAGGAATAACAAGCTTGCTCCCTTTCATCACGATGTCATCCACCACCATGAGCTCTGCTCTACAATTCCAGTAATCTTGTATTTTAACAGGGCAATTCTTTTTATTGTCAGGCCATCCTTTCAATATTGCACTCTTGAGTTCTGTCATTGTTTCATCTGCAATAGTCTCTCTCTGTATTTGCAGTGTTTTGTCTTCAGTCACTGGCAGAGATGTGACAACCATGTCCACGTATGCCTGTATTTCTATGCTTTCCTTACTGTCTGGCTGTTCTTTCCTGTCTACTGCCCTAGACAGAGTGTCGGCTGTGTACATGTATTTTCCTTGAGTGTATATCATGTGCACGTCGTATTTTTGCAGCCTGATTAGCATTCGTTGTATACGTACCGGACAGTCATTTAATGGTTTGTTCATAATGGACACCAGTGGTTTGTGATCAGTTTCCACTTCAAACATCTTGCCATAAACGTACTGATGGAAACGTTCACATGCATACAAGCTTGCCAACAACTCTTTTTCAATTTGAGCATACCTGGACTCGGCGCTCGTCAAGGCTCGTGATGCATAGGCAACAGGTAACCACTGCTCTTCATGTTGCTGCAGCAGCACTGCTCCTAAACCATATTGTGATGCATCTGCCGAAATTCTGGTGCTCTTCTCTGGGTCGTAGAACCTCAACACAGGTGCCTGTGTCAGAATTTCTTTCAGTTTTAGGAAACACTGTTCTTGCTCGTGAGACCAGACCCATTCATTCTTTTGCTCAAGCAGACTCCTGAGAGGTGCTGACTGTGTTGACAGTTGTGGGACAAATTTGGCTAGGTAGGTGACCATCCCCAGGAACCTTCTGACCTCATCTTTGTTAGTTGGTCTCTCCATGTTGTTAATAGCTGAAGTTTTTCTCGGGTCGGGCTTCACCCCCTCTTCACTCACAACATCTCCCACAAAGGTAAGTGATTTGACTCCGAACTCACATTTGTCTTTGTTAAGTTTCAGATTCACCTCCCTTGTCTTGTCCAGCACTTGTCTCAGTCTTCTGTCGTGTTCTTCTCGAGTTGAGCCCCAAACGATGATGTCATCCATCATTGTCTCAACTCCAGGAATGTGCTCAAAAATCATGTGAATAGTCTTATGTTAGACCTCAGGTGCTGACAAGATACCATATGGCAGACGAAGAAATCTGTACCTTCCCTCTGGAGTGTTGAATGTGCACAGGCGGGAACTCTCCTCGTCAAGTCTCATCTGCCAGAAGCCTGACGAAGCATCTAATTTACTGAACCATTTAGCTCCAGCAAATTGTGCCATGATTTCTTCTCTGGTTGGTAACTTGAAGTGTTCTCTTTTGATAGCTTTATTTAGATCCCTTGGATCTAGGCACGTTCTCAGGGCACCTGTTTCCTTTTGCAGAACGACAAGCGAGCTGACCCATTCCGTTGGCTCGTCAATTTTCTTGATGACTCCCAGTTTTTCCATGCGCACCAGTTCATCTTTTAGTTTTTCTCGCAGAGCAAATGGAATTTTTCTGCAAGGATGCGCAACAGGAGTCACACTTTTATCCACACGTATCTTATGTCGACCAGGCAGGCATCCAAGTCCTTCAAAACAGTCTTTATATTCCTCCATAAGTGATTCCTGAGTATTTGCAGTATCTGATGATGTCACTACAAACACTCTTTTGACCAGATTGAGCTTTATGCAAGTACTGAGACTCAGGATTGGTTGTACACCCATATCCACAACCAGTAGTTGTGCTCTTATCTGTCGACATTTGTGTTTGAAGGTTGCAATACAACCACCTTTCACAGGAACACGTTCTCCGGTATATCCACTCACTTTTGTTTTTACCGGATGAATTTTGCTCTTTACTGTCAGTTTTTTGTAATCTTCTAAGGATATCAGATTTACATGAGCACCTGTATCTAGCTTGAAAGGTATTATTGTCTGGTTGAGTTCTATTGGCACAATCCATTCCTCTTTCTCAGTTGCACTAGACTGCACCATGTTCACTATGAACTCATCCTCCTCCTCTTCTTCAACTGTGTGGACTTTCTGTCTTGAAGCCGCTCAGCAGCATTTAGCATAGTGATTGTTTTTTCCACAGTTATTACAAATCTTTCCAAATGCAGGGCAGGATTTAGGCTTGTGACTGCCTCCACACTTACCACATTTAAACTCCTTAGAGTTCTCTTTTTGTTTGGCTTTTTTTTTTTTTTTTTGTGGTTCATTCGTGGCAAACGTTCTATCCGACGCTGCTCACGATCCCACTTCTGACACCATGTGTTGTCTTGTTATTTTATATAACAAAGAGACGAGACGTGTTTCTAAGCCAAGCGTCTTTACTTGTTCCCTGCACGTGTACACCTTGCCTGCTACCGAGCATGCTGGGTAATGTAGTTGTCCTTCTATTAAACACATAACACCACAGTTACTGACCCTTTAAAAGAATCTCGTGGGGAAGGTTGGAAGCAGGAAGTGCGACATAAAAGTGCAGCAGAATAAGAAAAACGTGTCGCTCCTGGATCGAGTCTGTAAATTCATGTTATCTTTTACTATTGTTGTTGTTATTCAAAATACTACGTATTGCTAATGTTAAGACCTCAGGTTAGTTATTCTACGCACAGAAATTAGTGTGAATGTATGTTCTTACATCGACACTGAACGTTAGTGGTTGCTGAAGCCGCTAAAGCTCTTAGCTGAGGGCAGAAGGAAGACTGAAGAGCGACAAGGTGAGTAAACGAAGAGCATTATAGAAAAGAATTGACAGTTGTGTTTGGAGATAAAATCAAGATTTGAATCAACTAGACTTCATATTTAGTTTTAGCACAAAGCATCGTTATACGTTATAAATGAATCGGTCTTATTTAACTTTCTTATAGTCTGGCTTTAGTTATAGTTGAATCGTCTTTCTAAGTGAAGTTTAGTTTATTTTTCTGCTCTTTGCTACTGATCCTAAAAGAACTTCAAACCCTCCCAGAACGCTTTAATGGTAGTAATATATACGCCATAAAGCTGTTGAGGTTTTAAAAGTGAAAGTATTCTGTTCAGACGAAGCAGGAAGAGCGACATTTTGTGACAGTTTAAAAGCTGAGCTGAAGACAGTCCTTTCACCATGTTGGCCTGTGGAAAACCAGTGTTGTCGGCCCGATGGACCAGCGTCCCCGTCGTTGCAGGACCACCGTTGGCCACCAGTTGGGTTTTTGGGATCAAAGTGGGGGCGTTTCCTGTATCCGGTTCTCCTCACGGATCCATGACTACAACATGTTGCTGCAAGTGCAGAGACGTTTGCTCTGGAAAGAACTTTAGAGCACATTCAGTGCTGCAGGATGAGGGGCTGGAAAAGGTGCCAGTTCTTTTCTCACTGCAGGGAACAGTTAAAAAAAGCAGCTTAAACTCTGAAAACATGAAAATTATACAGAGACATCATTGATTTATTGATTCAGTTGTTATCCAGAATGGATTAGAAATGTTCCTGTTTGATAAAAATGCAGTGAATTGGGATTATTGAACTACAACCTCTCCAGATTATTTACCTTCATCACAGTCTCATCACTATTTCTGATGTTTCCTCAGGATGGACGAGGACAGAGCAGAGTCCACAGTGCCCAGCTGTGTGTCCCTGAAGAGTGACCACTCCAAAGGCCTACCTTTAAACTTTGGTATTGGACCTCAAGGCTCACCTTTAAAGTAAGGTTTTCTGAACCACATAACTCTGCCTTAGAACATTTCACAACCATACAAAACATCATTTTGTGGGTATTAGCCTCTACTATCGTGAAAAATGAAATTCATCAGGTCCTTAAAATGAAACGGTGCACCAACATGTCAGGTGTTCGCTCCCATTAACTCCCATGTTAACTTTAGTGTGGTAAATCTTTTAAAACTGAAAATTGCTTGTGTTTTTAACTGGTCATTTCTCCTACATGGGTTAACATCATCTCACAAAAATTCCTAGGCATATATTTTAAAGTTTCCCAACAATATCCATCATTGCAGAGTGCTCCAGCTCTCCATTTAGATACGGATGTCCCCCGCCTCCCCCGGGACATGGTCAAAGCTCTCCCGGAGGGGTGAGTTGAAGCTCCTTCTGACGGGAGACTCCGCCAGCGTTCCCAGCAGACCCTCACAACACGTTTGGGTCTGCCGGGTCTGTCCGGCATCCTTCCCCACCATCGGAGCCAACTCACCACCAGGTGGTGATCAGTTGACAGCTCCGCCCCTCTCTTCACCCGAGTGTCCAGAACATGCGGCCGCAAATCCGATGACGCGACCACAAAGTCGATCATCGATCTGCGGCCTAAGGCGTCCTGGAGCCAAGTGCACATGTGGACGCCTTTATGCCTGAACAAGATGTTTGTTATGGACAATCTGAGACGAGCACAGAAGTCCAATACCCTCCTGGGCTACCACCTTATCGTGGTGGAGGGGTTTGCCTGTCCCAATGATCCTAGGAGCTCCGTTGTCTGGGGCTTTATGCCCCTGGTTGGGCCCCCCATGGCAAACAGGTCCTAGGTGAGGGACCAGACAAAGCGTAGTCCAGGACCCCCTAATGATGCTGAACAACATTGGTCTCAAGTTTCCCTTGCCCGGATACAGGTCACCGGGGCCCCCTCCTGGAGCCAGGCCTGGGGCCGGGGCACGTCGGTGAGCGCCTGGTGGCCGGACCTCTGCCCATGGCGTCCGGCCGGGCACAGCCCGAAGAGGCAACATGGGACCCCCCTTCCTGTGGGCTCACCACCTGCAGGAGGGGCCAGGGGGGGTCGGGTGCATTGTGTGTCGGGTAGCGGCCGAAGGCAGGGACCTTGGCGGTCTGATCCCCGGCTGCATAAACTGGCTCTAGGGACATGGAATGTGACCTCTCTGGTGGGAAAGGAGCCTGAGCTGGTGCGCGAGGTTGAGAAGTTCCGACTAGATATAGTCGGCCTCACCTCGACGCACAGCAAGGGCTCTGGAACCAGTCTTCTAGAGAGGGGTTGGACTCTCTACCACTCTGGAGTTGCCGATGGTGAGAGGCGACGGGCGGGGGGGCAATTCTGGTTGCTCCCCGGCTCAGTGCCTGGATATTGGAGTTTACCCCGGTGGATGAGAGGGTAGCCTCCCTTTGCCTTCGGGTGGGGGACGGATCCTGTGGCCCAAACAGCAGTTCAGCGTATCCACCCTTTTTGGAGTCCTGAGAGGGAGTGCTGGAGAGTGCTCCTCCTGGGGGCTCCCTCGTCCTCCTGGGTCGGCAGCGACAGTGAGACCTGGAGAGGTGTGATTGGGAAGAACGGCCCCCCTGATCTGAAATGTTCCTGTTTGATAAAAATGCAGTGAATTGGGATTATTGAACTACAACCTCTCCAGATTATTTACCTTCATCACAGTCTCATCAATATTTCTGATGTTTCCTCAGGATGGACGAGGACAGAGCAGAGTCCACAGTGCCCAGCTGTGTGTCCCTGAAGAGCAAATACGAACCTTTAAACTTCGGTATTGGACCTCAAGGCTCACCTTTAAAGTAAGGTTTTCTGAACCACATAACTCTGCCTTAGAACATTTCACAACCATACAAAACATCATTTTGTAGGTATTAGCCTCTACTATCGTGAAAAATGAAATTAATGAAACGGTGCACCAACATGTCAGGTGTTCGCTCCCATTAACTCCCATGTTAATTTTAGTGTGGTAAATCTTTTAAAACTGAAAATTGCTTCTGTTTTTAACTGGTCATTTTTCCTACATGGGTTAACATCATCCCACAAAAATTCCTAGGCATATATTTTAAAGTTTCCCAACAATATCCATCATTGCAGAGTGCTCCAGCTCTCCATTTAGATACGGATGTCCCCCGCCTCCCCCGGGACATGGTCAAAGCTCTCCCGGAGGGGTGAGTTGAAGCTCCTTCTGACGGGAGACTCCGCCAGCGTTCCCAGCAGACCCTCACAACACGTTTGGGTCTGCCGGGTCTGTCCGGCATCCTTCCCCACCATCGGAGCCAACTCACCACCAGGTGGTGATCAGTTGACAGCTCCGCCCCCCTCTTCACCCGAGTGTCCAGAACATGCGGCCGCAAATCCGATGACGCGACCACAAAGTCGATCATCGATCTGCGGCCTAAGGCGTCCTGGAGCCAAGTGCACATGTGGACGCCTTTATGCCTGAACAAGATGTTTGTTATGGACAATCTGAGACGAGCACAGAAGTCCAATACCCTCCTGGGCTACCACCTTATCGTGGTGGAGGGGTTTGCCTGTCCCAGTGATCCTAGGAGCTCTGTTGTCTGGGGCTTTATGCCCCTGGTTGGGCCCCCCATGGCAAACAGGTCCTAGGTGAGGGACCAGACAAAGCGTAGTCCAGGACCCCCTAATGATGCTGAACAACATTGGTCTCAAGTTTCCCTTGCCCGGATACAGGTCACCGGGGCCCCCTCCTGGAGCCAGGCCTGGGGCCGGGGCACGTCGGTGAGCGCCTGGTGGCCGGACCTCTGCCCATGGCGTCCGGCCGGGCACAGCCCGAAGAGGCAACATGGGACCCCCTTCCTGTGGGCTCACCACCTGCAGGAGGGGCCAGGGGGGGTCGGGTGCATTGTGTGTCGGGTAGCGGCCGAAGGCAGGGACCTTGGCGGTCTGATCCCCGGCTGCATAAACTGGCTCTAGGGACATGGAATGTGACCTCTCTGGTGGGAAAGGAGCCTGAGCTGGTGCGCGAGGTTGAGAAGTTCCGACTAGATATAGTCGGCCTCACCTCGACGCACAGCAAGGGCTCTGGAACCAGTCTTCTCGAGAGGGGTTGGACTCTCTACCACTCTGGAGTTGCCGATGGTGAGAGGCGACGGGCATGGGGGGGCAATTCTGGTTGCTCCCCGGCTCAGTGCCTGGATATTGGAGTTTACCCCGGTGGATGAGAGGGTAGCCTCCCTTTGCCTTCGGGTGGGGGACGGATCCTGTGGCCCAAACAGCAGTTCAGCGTATCCACCCTTTTTGGAGTCCTGAGAGGGAGTGCTGGAGAGTGCTCCTCCTGGGGGCTCCCTCGTCCTCCTGGGTCGGCAGCGACAGTGAGACCTGGAGAGGTGTGATTGGGAAGAACGGCCCCCCCTGATCTGAAATGTTCCTGTTTGATAAAAATGCAGTGAATTGGGATTATTGAACTACAACCTCTCCAGATTATTTACCTTCATCACAGTCTCATCACTATTTCTGATGTTTCCTCAGGATGGACGAGGACAGAGCAGAGTCCACAGTGCCCAGCTGTGTGTCCCTGAAGAGTGACCACTCCAAAGGGACCCCTTTAAACTTTGGTATTGGACCTCAAGGCTCACCTTTAAAGTAAGGTTTTCTGAACCACATAATTCTGCTTTAGAACATTTCACAACCATACAAAACATCATTTTGTAGGTATTAGCCTCTACTATCGTGAAAAATGAAATTCATCAGGTCCTTTAAATGAAACGGTGCACCAACATGTCAGGCGTTCGCTCCCATTAACCCCCATGTTAATTTTAGTGTGGTAAATCTTTAACACTGAAAATTGCTTCTGTTTTTAACTGGTCATTTCTCCTACATGGGTTAACATCATCTCACAAAAATTCCTAGGCATATATTTTAAAGTTTCCCAACAATATCCATCATTGCAGAGTGCTCCAGCTCTCCATTTAGATACGGATGGGTAAGACATGGCAGGTCTGTGCAGCTTGTTCTGCCACACTGTTCCACCACATGTCATGAAAATTCATTAAAAAGTCTATTTATAAGGCTCCTGGTTCTAATAAACCCATAGACAACAATATCAGTCATTTCTAAATGGTTGAAATAAGCTTTTGAATACGCGTGACCTCTGTGCTATTTAATGATCAGTTTCAGAGACCAGACGACTGTATTTGGAGCACAAATGGAGAACTTTTGTTCTATTCTGAGTTTATATTCCTGATTTGGCACTTTTATTTTTAACATAAATTCACAATGAAGAAAAGCCACTAAACACTTAGATCAAATACACTTTTCTCCAACTAAACGAGCTTGTTAGAACGTAAATAACTTTATATTTTTTGCTCGGTGTTCATTCAATCTTCAACTGTCAGAGCAAACTGAAAGTAGAAGTGAACGCAGCCTTTCTTAGGCGTTGCTAACGCCCAGTAGACATGTATAACCACTATTCCCATTTTTGACAGCTATCAGAAACGGTCTGCTTCCATTGGAGATTCCTCCTGTCCCAAGGGTGAAAAGAAACGGAGAACTGAACTGCAGACCGCCGACCTGAACAACAGCGTCTCACGTAAGCTCGTACATTTGTATTTATAAGATACTTTTGGGTCGGAATAAAGGAACAACTTGTGTATTTACAATGTGCAAGAGAAGATCCAGAGAGCTCTTGTTTGGTTCCACTGGAACCCCTGGACCCTCTGAAGACCTTCCTAAATGCTTAGACAGTATTTAGCAACATTTAGTCATTTAGTTCTGGAAAGTGTTAAAGAGCTGAAGGCAGGTGACCTTTACAGGACAATGGGTCTGCTGAGTATGATGTGTTTGGAGAAGGTTTGATGTGTTTTTCTAAATATCATCCAGCTTTTACCAGCTGTTTAGTCCAAGCAAACTCTTGGAAGACATGGAAATGGTTGTTATAGACTAAATTAGATTGAAACCCAGTGAAATAAAAGAATAGGTGTACATAAGAAGACATAACATTTCAAACTGACAGTGAGATGGGTCATGACCCGACTGTTGCTTCGATCATTCAAACATGACAGAATATTTTCCAGTTGAGGACATCTGTGTTACTGCTGTAGATGACAATTGTAAAAGGATTTAAAAGATGGTTTGTTTCAGAGGGTGGTGAACTGCAGGAGGTGATAGAAGGTCATAAGATGAGTCTGAAGAGAAGATGTGAACATGTGACTGAAGGAACTAATGAAGCAGGAAGTGGAACCCTGCTGAACAAGATCTACACTGAGCTCTACATCACTGAGGGACAAAGTGAGGAGGTGGACACACAACATGAGGTGAGACAGCTTGAGAGAACCTCCAAGAAGAACATCCAGGACACTCCAATCAAGTGCCAGGACATCTTCAAAGTCTTATCTGAGCAACAGGGACACATCAGAGTGGTTCTGACCAACGGTGTCGCCGGCGTTGGAAAAACCTTCTCAGTGCAGAAGTTCAGTCTGGACTGGGCAGAAGGTTTGGAGAACCAAGACATCAGTCTGGTGCTTCCGCTCTCATGCAGGGAGCTGAACTTGATCAGAGATGAGCAGCACAGTCTTCTCTCACTGCTTCATGTTTTCCATCCAACATTACAGAAGATCAGAGCAGAAGATCTGACTGTCTGGAAACTTCTGTTCATCTTTGATGGCCTGGATGAAAGCAGATTTTCACTGGGTTTCAACAAGCATCAGCTCATCTCTGATGTCACACAAGTATCGTCAGTTGACGTGCTCCTGGTGAACCTCATCCAGGGGAACCTGCTTCCCTCAGCTCTCATCTGGATCACCTCCAGACCTGCAGCAGCCCATCAGATTCCTCCCTCGTGTCTTGACAGGATCACAGAAGTACGAGGCTTCACTGACTCCCAGAAGGAGGAGTACTTCAGGAGGAGGTTCAGTGATGAAGATCTGTCCAAGAGAATCATCTCACACATCAAGGCCTCCAGGAGCCTCCACATCATGTGTCTGATCCCAGTTTTCTGCTGGATCACTGCTATAGTTCTGGAGGACATGATGACCAGAGACCAGAGAGGAGAGCTGCCCAAAACCCTGACTGACCTCTACTCACACTTCCTGATGGTTCAGATAAAGAGGAAGAAGCAGAAGTATGGAGGAAAGCAGAGACCAGAGGAACTGACTGAGGCTGATAAAGAACTCCTTCTGAAGTTGGGTCGGCTGGCGTTTGAACATCTGGAGAAAGGAAACATCATGTTCTACTCAGAAGACCTGAAGCAATGTGGACTGGACGTCTCCGAGGTGTCGGTGTACTCAGGAGTTTGTACAGAGATCTTCAAGAGAGAGAGTGTGATCTTCCAGAAATCAGTCTACTGCTTTGTTCATCTGAGCGTTCAGGAGTTTCTGGCTGCCGTCTACACATTCCACTGTTACACCATCAATAAAAGGATTATGGAGTCTTTCCCAAAATATTTGAAACTAAACCCCTTTTCCTGGTTTGTTGGGTTGTTAAATAACGATCCAGTCACATCTCTTGATGACTTCCTCAGGAGAGCACTAATGAAATCTCTTGAAAGTAAAAATGGCCACCTGGACTTGTTTGTTCGCTTCCTTCATGGTCTCTCTCTGGAGTCCAATCAGAGGATCTTGGGTGGACTGTTGGATCAGACGGAGAACCACCCAAAAACCATCCAGAAGGTCCTCAACAACCTGAAGGAGGTGAACAGTGATGGAATCTCCCCAGACAGAAGCATCAACATCTTCCACTGTCTGATGGAGATGAAGGATCAGTCAGTCCATCAGGAGATCCAAGAGTTCCTGAAGTCAGGGGAGATATCAGAGAGGGAACTGTCAGAGATCCACTGTTCAGCTCTGGCCTACCTGCTGCAGATGTCAGAGGAGGTTCTGGATGAGCTGGACCTGCATCAGTACAACACCTCAGTGGAGGGACGACGTCGCCTGATTCCAGCTGTGAGGAACTGCAGGAAGGTCGAGTAAGTCCAGATGTGATTAAGAACACAGGCTGTTAACAGCAGACATGAGTGACTCTGTCAGGAAAAGGCTCCATTGAGTGATCTCACCAGACACTTTGTTCTTCTCGTGTTGTCCAGTGTTAGAAGCTTTTAAATTCCATGTCTGAAGGTTAAAGGTCATCTGGTTCACAGCTACAGCTGGGAATTTAACTTAAAAACTATCTCTGTTCTGTTTTATACCTACTAAAGAACATCTCCATTTCTGACCGATTATTTTTGGGTGACTATCTGAAACACCAGATGTTCTGTCGACTGTTTTCCTGTTCAGGTTTTCAGAAACGAGTGTGGACTCAACACATCTGCTCATATCTGACAGGTTGTATTTTGTCTTTATTCAGTTTAAGGTACTGCTGGTTATCAGAGCTCAGCTGTGACTCTCTGGCCTCGGCGCTGAGGTCCAATCCCTCCCATCTGAGGGTTCTGGACCTGAGCTACAACAGTCTAGAGGATTCAGGGGTGAAGCTGCTCTGTTCTGGACTGGAGAGTCCAAACTGTAAGCTGGAGACTCTCAGGTCAGTTCAGCTGTGTCTAAAGTCTGTATTTCTTTCATCTACAAAGATTCCAAGCAGATTTATTTGGAACTAAGCAAAGCAAAATCTGAACACGTCTGACTGAAACAAATGGGATTTATTGTGGTTTTTAGATTGATTAACTGCAGTTTATCAGAGATCAGCTGTGACTCTCTGGCCTCGGCGCTGAGGTCCAATCCCTCCCATCTGAGGGTTCTGGACCTGAGTTGGAACCAGCTGAAGGATCCAGCAGTGAAGCTGCTCTGTGGTTTTCTCCAGGATCCTCTCTGTGAGCTGGAGACTCTCAGGTCAGTCAGAGATGATCCAGTACTTTCCCAGGTGTAACTAGTTAGACAATAACTGTTTCCATGTTTGATCTTTGTTATAAACGTAGCGTTACAGTTCTCGGAAAAAAGACCACACAGGACAGATTTGCAGTATTAAATTGGTTGTGGAAATCTGTCCCATGTGAGGATGGTCATCAATGACTAGAAAGGAAGTATCAGTTGTAGATTTGTCTTGTTTTATTTTAGGCTGGCCACAAAACCGCCCAAACATTCAGACCAATCAAAAATGGTTCTTCCTGTCTTTTAAAGATCAGAAGGAAAACTAGAAAACCCCAAAAGAAAGCTGCTGCAGTGTGCCATGCCCCTTCTCTACTGAGAAAAGCCATCCCAAAAAAGAGTAAAGCCCAAGTGTGAAGTGAGCCCCCTGTTAAACCTTGGTACCGAAAGCCTGCAGTCATTCTCATCTTAGGTGGCTTCATTCCAGCCAGAAGCCCAAACCTGCCTCCCTCTTAAAGGGGCAGCAGGTCAGTCCAACCACAGAAACCTTCATGAAGATCTGAAGCTTTCAGCATCCACAATTGTTGCATCTCACTTCCATTGGAGTCCAAATCAGAAGTCAACAAGTTGATTCTACACCGATTCTACACAATGCAACCATTTTAAAAAGGTTTCCATCCATAAGTTTTCACACATTTTTATATAAATCTGTTTGTTCATCGCCTCCTTCTTTTGTAATGGTCATTAAAGAAAATGACCTTATTTGAGTTTTTCTCCTCACAAATATGACTTTCTATGAACGATGCAATAAATGCAGCTTGCAATCTAAGACAATATGGAAGTATGTGTATATAATAGTAGTGGAAGGAGCTCATAAAATAATACATTTGCTCTTCTCATCGAATCTCTCTGTTATTAAAGAAAAACCTGCTCTTAGTCAACAACATCTAAGACATCAACCAAAAATCCTAATTTTCTACAATATAATATAAAACAGCAGAGAAGAGTCTTTCTGCAGAGACACTGGTGGCAGGAATGCAGAAGTATCACCTGCGCAACTTGGAAGGTGGAGCAGAAACCACCAGCTGAGAAGGTCCTCAGCCAGAGGAAGTGGTGGAGAACCATGAAACTTGCTAAGCTCCACCTCAGCTCCAGAGACGGGCTGAGCTGGAGCTGTGGCACCAGGTATCGCCCAGAAGAGCCTCCAACAAACAAGCTCTTCTCTTGGGAGGAGAGGGCTTTGAATCTCAGCTCAGTGTGCTTGTCTCTAGTAGGTGGCAGCTGCACCTTTTCCTGAGGTCCTTGTTGATGCCCTGAGGGGAATTGATGCTCCTGCAATGTTTTCTGGCAGCATTGAGCTTGCAGTGGGGCAATCAAACACACTGTGGGGTGGCTCTCTTTCCTTCTCTCATCTGGAGAACAAGTGACAGCAGCTGCCAATCATTGTTGGAGAAATGTGCAGTCAGGGGAACTCTGCGTCCAGACTATAGCCACCCTTCCAGCATCCAGCAGTGTCTAAAACCTTTGATTTGGTTTCACCGGAGAGTGTAGGGATTGCAGGGTCGCTGCAGCATCGCCCACAAGCTGTCAGGAGTGGGTCGCTTTGTCCCAACTCCTGACAAGAGTTGAGTGCTATTGAGAAATGTGGTCTCACAAACTTGGAAGGTATTTTGACCTACACACACTTTACATGCGGTGTAGATCTGGTCCAACCGACCTGAAAGAACCCAAAATAGGAACATACGGCAGATAAGCCGGTGCAGGACCAGAGGTTTGTTGCTTGTAAGCTGTGTTTTGCTCTGGTACATGTTGATTTTTATTTGTCTTCTCTCAAAATAATTGTTATTTTAGTCTAAAGGACTGCAGGTTATCAGAGACCAGCTGTGATTCTGTGGCCTCGGCTCTGAAGTCCAACCTCTCCCATCTGAGGGTTCTGGACCTGAGCTTCAACACGTTGCAGGATTCAGGAGTGAAGCGGCTCTGTTCTGGACTGGAGAGTCCAAACTGTAAACTGGAGACGCTCAGGTCAGTCTTCATTTTTCTACCTATATACCAGCTGCTAAGATGGTGAAGTGAGGCTGTTCTCAACACTGCTGTGATGCACCACATTAAAAAAATTCTTTGTAATATCGTGAATTCACGTCTGACCCAACTAAGAACTAACGTAGGTTTAGTACTGACGCAGATAACATGCAGACCTGCACCGTATAACCTCATCCTGCATTTTTCAGATTAGAATACTGCAGTTTATCAGAGATCAGCTGTGACTCTCTGGCCTCGGCGCTGAGGTCCAATCCCTCCCATCTCAGAGAACTGGACCTGGATCAGAACCAGCTGAAGGCTCCAGGAGTGAAGCGGCTCTGTGGTTTTCTCCAGGATCCTCTCTGTAAGCTGGAGACTCTCAGGTCAGCTTTCTTTTATCTTCGACATAACAACTAAACAATAAAAGGCTTCAAGATAAACTCCATTGACTTTTGGAGAAGAGAAGTTTAGTATGAATTTAAATGAGCCATTGAAAGTCAATTTTATAGATACTTTTTAACTGTGTTGTTGCTGTAATATCCCAGTTTACCAGTGGGGGGCAGAGCTCTCCTGACTCCAAAGGCCCTGATTAAATAATGAAATAAAATGAAATAATGATTTTGAGCAAGTGTAACATGACTTTTCCTCCAATAAGAGATCATTTCTTGCCATGATTCCTTATCCAGACTGAATTGCTGCAGTTTATCAGAGATCAGCTGTGACTCTCTGGCCTCGGCGCTGAGGTCCAATCCCTCCCATCTGAGGGTTCTGGAGCTGCGTGGGAACCAGCTGAAGGATCCAGGAGTGAAGCTGCTCTGTGGTTTTCTCCAGGATCCTCTCTGTAAGCTGGAGACGCTCAGGTGAGTCAGAGATGATCCAGTACTTTCCCAGGTGTAACTAGTTAGACAATAAATGTTTACATGTTTGATCTTTGTTATAAACGTAGTGTTACAGTTCTCAGAAACGAGACCACACAGGACAGATTTGCAGTATTAAATTGGTTGTGGAAATCTGACCCATGTGAGGATGGTCATCAATGACTAGAAAGGAAGTATCAGTTGTAGATTTGTCTTGTTTTATTTTAGGCTGGCCGCAAAACCGCCCAAACATTCAGACCAATCAAAAATGGTTCTTCCTGTCTTTTAAAGATCAGAAGGAAAACTAGAAAACCCCAAAAGAAAGCTGCTGCAGTGTGCCATGCCCCTTCTCTACTGAGAAAAGCCATCCCAAAAAAGAGAAAAGCCCAAGTGTGAAGTGAGCACCCTGTTAAACCTTGGTACCGAAAGCCTGCAGTCATTCTCATCTTAGGTGGCTTCATTCCAGCCAGAAGCCCAAACCTGCCTCCCTCTTAAAGGGGCAGCAGGTCAGTCCAACCACAGAAACCTTCATGAAGATCTGAAGCTTTCAGCATCCACAATTGTTGCACCTCACTTCCATTGGAGTCCAAATCAGAAGTCAACAAGTTGATTCTGCACCGATTCTACACAATGCAACCATTTTAAAAAGGTTTCCATGCATAGGTTTTTACAAATTTTTATATAAATCTGTTTGTTCATCACCTCCTTCTTTTGTAATGGTCATTAAAGAAAATGACCTTATTTGAGTTTTTCTCCTCACAAATATGACTTTCTATGAACGATGCAATAAATGCAGCTTGCAATCTAAGACAATATGGAAGTATGTGTATATAATAGTAGTGTAAGTAGCTCATAAAATAATACATTTGCTCTTCTCATCGAATCTTTCTATGTTATTAAAGAAAAACCTGCTCTTAGTCAACAACATCTAAGAGATCAACCAAAAATCCTAATTTTCTACAATATAATATAAAACAGTAGAGAAGACTCTTTCTGCAGAGACCCTGGTGGCAGGAATGCAGAAGTATCACCTGCGCAACTTGGAAGGTGGAGCAGAAACCACCAGCTGAGAAGGTCCTCAGCGAGAGGAAGTGGTGGAGAACCATGAAACTTGCTCAGCTCCACCTCGGCTCCAGAGACGGGCTGAGCTGGAGCTGTGGCACCAGGTATCGCCCAGAAGAGCCTCCAACAAACAAGCTCTTCTCTTGGGAGGAGAGGGCTTTGAATCTCAGCTCAGTGTGCTTGTCTCTAGTAGGTGGCAGCTGCACCTTTTCCTGAGGTCCTTGTTGATGCCCTGAGGGGAATTGATGCTCCTGCAATGTTTTCTGGCAGCATTGAGCTTGCAGTGGGGCAATCAAACACACTGTGGGGGGGCTCTCTTTCCTTCTCTCATCTGGAGAACAAGTGACACCAGCTGCCAATCATTGTTGGAGAAATGTGCAGTCAGGGGAACTCTGCGTCCAGACTATAGCCACCCTTCCAGCATCCAGCAGTGTCTAAAACCTTTGATTTGGTTTCACCAGAGAGTGTAGGGATTGCAGGGTCGCTGCAGCATCGCCCACAAGCTGTCAGGAGTGGGTCGCTTTGTCCCAACTCCTGACAAGAGTTGAGTGCTATTGAGAAATGTGGTCTCACAAACTTGGAAGGTATTTTGACCTACACACACTTTACATACGCTGTAGATCTTGTCCAACCGACCTGAAAGAACCCAAAATACGAACATACGGCAGATAAGCCGGTGCAGGACCAGAGGTTTGTTGCTTGGAAGCTGTGTTTTGCTCTGGTACATGTTGATTTTTATTTGTCTTCTCTCAAAATAATTGTTATTTTAGTCTAAAGGACTGCAGGTTATCAGAGACCAGCTGTGATTCTGTGGCCTCGGCTCTGAAGTCCAACCTCTCCCATCTGAGGGTTCTGGACCTGAGCTTCAACACGTTGCAGGATTCAGGAGTGAAGCGGCTCTGTTCTGGACTGGAGAGTCCAAACTGTAAACTGGAGACGCTCAGGTCAGTCTTCATTTTTCTACCTATATACCAGCTGCTAAGATGGTGAAGTGAGGCTGTTCTCAACACTGCTGTGATGCACCACATTAAAAAAATTCCTTGTAATATCGTGAATTCAGGTCTGACCCAACTAAGAACTAACGTAGGTTTAGTACTGCCGCAGATAACATGCAGACCTGCACCGTATAACCTTATCCTGCATTTTTCAGATTAGAATACTGCAGCTTATCAGAGATCAGCTGTGGCTCTCTGGCCTCGGCGCTGAGGTCCAATCCCTCCCATCTCAGAGAACTGGACCTGGATCAGAACCAGCTGAAGGATCCAGGAGTGAAGCTGCTCTGTGGTTTTCTCCAGGATCCAAACTGCCGACTGAAAACTCTGAGGTAAACACCATTCTCAAAAATGTCCATTATTCCATCCGAGGGTCCTCACACTTTCTGAGTGTGTGTGTTGTGCCCAGTTCCTTCAGGAGGGAGGGCCACACGGGGACCACTTATTCATGATAAATTGATTTAAGGACAATGAAAAAGCCGACAGATGGTAACCAAAATTAGACAAAACTAGGTGAGGGTGCCTGGTAGACACCAGCCAACGAGGAGGGAGATGGTGAGGGAGACAGGAAGTCATCTAAGACAGGTTGGCTGTTTCTGAAACCACCCCCTATACCCTACATAGTGCACTCAATAGTGTGGACGCCATTTTGAAATAGAGTCCGAATTGTTAGTGAGCATCGCTGTACCCTATGTAGTGCACTCAATGTATCCCACAATGCACTGCGAAAAGTACAAGCGAGCACCCTAACTCGGAAAATGTATCCACCCTAGCCCCCAGCCGTGAAGGCTGATGGGATACATTTTTTAACGTAATTCCTACTGTGCGGTTTGATATATGAAATTTTTGGAAATAAGATTTTTTTTTCAGTGGGGGTCCAATATGATCATCTTAAAATATTACAACATAAATGTGTAAAAACAAATCAATCATTCTTCACTGATCCCCCCCTCACTTAAAATTGTTCTTCGGAATCGTCTGTTCCTCACCAGGCGACAGAATCTCAGTAAAAGAATATTTACAAAGATGAAAAGTAGCTTTGATCCATTTTTTGATGAAAAATTTCTTTATTAAATGTTTTCACTACAGCGGAATATGACTAGAGAATGTTCCATCACGTCTTGGCTTGAAAATGTCAAGGGACACTAATTATTTTAGGTAATAAGTAATTATTATTGTATTATTATTGACATTAATATTCCATTTTATTATATAAAGTTAATTATAGGGTAAAATATTGCATTTTCATAAAAATGACCGCTGAATGTATTTCTGATGGGTTAAAATAATTAAATGGACCTGGCCACTTTTCCCTGCGACCAGTTCGTAATTATTATGCGACACCATGACGTCACTTTACGTGCGCCGTAAATGACGCCGTTGTCCGAATACTAACTTTAAATTGAGTGAGCTACGTAGTTCACTCAATCCATGTCCCCCATGTAGTGAGTAGTGAACAGGGAACGAGGGTGTGGAGTCGGAAACAGCCGTTGTGCCTTTAAAGATGAGCCACAGGTGAGATGGATCTCAATGATGAGATGGGAGGGAAAGAGGTGGGAGAACCTGGGAAGAGTGAGGGCCAGAACAATATATATTCTCCTTTGGAACAGTGCAAAGCTGAGAGGTTGGAATTGTGGTAATTACATATTACTATCATTTTTAACCTGTAACTAAATTAAATATTGACAGATCATGCCTTTGATTAACCTTTCAGATTAATACTGGTTTCACTTATAACCTTATAAAAGTTTCCCTTCTTTATTTAGATTAAGTGTCTGCAGTTTATCAGAGATCAGCTGTGGCTCTCTGGTCTTGGCGCTGAGGTCCAATCCCTCCCATCTCAGAATACTGGACCTGAGACAGAACCAGCTGCAGGATCCAGGAGTGAAGCTGCTCTGTGGTTTTCTCCAGGATCCAACCTGCCGACTGAAAACTCTGAGGTAAACACCATTCTCAAAAATGTCCATTATTCCATCCGAGGGTCCTCACACTTTCTGAGTGTGTGTGTTGTGCCCAGTTCCTTCAGGAGGGAGGGCCACACGGTGACCACTTATTCATGATAAATTGATTTAAGGACAATGAAAAAGCCGACAGATGGTAACCAAAATTAGACAAAACTAGGTGAGGGTGCCTGGTAGACACCAGCCAACGAGGAGGGAGATGGTGAGGGAGACAGGAAGTCATCTTAGACAGGTTGGCTGTTTCTGAAACCACCCCCTGTACCCTACATAGTGCACTCAATAGTGTGGACGCCATTTTGAAATAGAGTCTGAATTGTTAGTGAGCATCGCTGTACCCTATGTAGTGCACTCAATGTATCCCACAATGCACTGCGAAAAGTACAAGCGAGCACCCTAACTCGGAAAATGTATCCACCCTAGCCCCCAGCCGTAAAGGCTGACGTGATACATTTTTTAACGTAATTTTTACTGTGCGGTTTGATATATGAAATTTTTGGAAATAAGAATTTTTTTTTCAGTGGGGGTCCAATATGATCATCTTAAAATATTACAACATAAATGTGTAAAAAAAAAATCAATCCATCTTCACTGATCCCCCCCCCTCACTTAAAATTGTTCTTCGGAATCGTCTGTTCCTCACCAGGCGACAGAATCTCAGTAAAAGAATATTTACAAAGATGAAAAGTAGCTTTGATCCTTTTTCTGATGAAAAATTGCTTTATTAAATGTTTTCACTACAACGGAATATGACTAGAGAATGTTCCATCACGTCTTGGCTTGAAAATGTCAAGGGACACTAATTATTTTAGGTAGTAAGTAATTATTATTGTATTATTATTGACATTAATATTTCATTTTATTATATAAAGTTAATTATAGGGTAAAATATTGCATTTTCATAAAAATGACCGCTGAATGTATTTCTGATGGGTTAAAATAATTAAATGGACCTGGCCACTTTTCCCGGCGACCAGTTCGTAATTATTATGCGACACCATGACGTCACTTTACGTGCGCCGTAAATGACGCCGTTGTCCGAATACTAACTTTAAATTGAGTGCGCTACGTAGTTCACTCAATCCATGTCCCCCATGTAGTGAGTAGTGAACAGGGAACGAGGGTGTGGAGTCAGAAACAGCTGTTGTGCCTTTAAAGATGAGCCACAGGTGAGATGGATCTCCATGATGAGATGGGAGGGAAAGAGGTGGGAGAACCTGGGAAGAGTGAGGGCCAGAACAATATATATTCTCCTTTGGAACAGTGCAAACCTGAGAGGTTGGAATTGTGGTAATTACATATTACTATCATTTTTTAACCTGTAACTAAATTAAATATTTACAGATCATGCCTTTGATTAACCTTTCAGATTAATACTGGTTTCACTTATAACCTTATAAAAGTTTCCCTTCTTTATTTAGATTAAAGGACTGCAGCTTATCAGAGATCAGCTGTGACTCTCTGGCCTCGGCGCTGAGGTCCAATCCCTCCCATCTCAGAATACTGGACCTGAGTCAGAACCAGCTGCAGGATTCAGGAGTGAAGCTGCTCTGTGGTTTTCTCCACTTTCCAAACTGCCGACTGGAAACTCTGAGGTAAACACCATTCTCAAAAATGTCCATTATTCCATCCGAGGGTCCTCACATTTTCTGAGTGTGTGTGTTGTGCCCAGTTCCTTCAGGAGGGAGGGCCACACGGGGACCACTTATTCATGATAAATTGATTTAAGGACAATGAAAAAGCCGACAGATGGTAACCAAAATTAGACAAAACTACGTGAGGGTGCCTGGTAGACACCAGCCAACGAGGAGGGAGATGGTGAGGGAGACAGGAAGTCATCTAAGACAGGTTGGCTGTTTCTGAAACCACCCCCTATACCACATGTGTCAAACTCAGGCCCGCAGGCCAAATTTGGCCTGCAGTGTATTTATAATTGGCCCGCGAGATCATATCAAATGTGCATTAGAGCTGGCCCGTGGTGTATACTGTACCGCTAATACTACAAATCCCACAGTGCTTTGCTCGTATATTGGTGCGCAGTCGAAACCGGCAAGCGCTCCTTTTTTCTGTTGACAGTCATTGACAACCATGCTCCAGACACATCAGACAAATTAATTTTACCTCCACAAAAATGGCCAAACGAAAGATGGACAACAGGAGCTTTGAAAACAGGTGGGAGGCAGATTATCTGTTCACAAATATAAAGGACAGACCTGTTTGTCTTGTGTGCGGAGCTAACGTGGCTGTAACGAAAGAATATAACAAGAAGACACTATGAAACAAAACATTATGAAAAGTACAAGGACCTGGACGTAAAGCAGAAGCTGCAGAAGGTGGAGGAGATGAAAAGAAGTCTGGTTTGCCCGCAGTCTATGTTCCTGAAAGCAAAATCAGAAAGTGAAGCTGCTGTAAAGGCTAGCTTTATTGTGGCAGCAGAGATAGCAAAATCAGCCCGGCCCTGTAATGAGGGAGAGTTTGTCAAAAAGTGCATGGTCAAAGTTTGCGACATCGTGTGCCCAGATAAAAAGCAAGAATTTATAAATGTGAGCCTGAGCAGAAACACCGTGGCTGAGCGCGTGTGTGAGCTTTCCACTAATCTACATGAACAACTAATAAAAAAGGGGAAAGATTTTATTGCATACTCCCCTGCTGTGGATGAGAGCAGCCACACGTCTGATACTGCCCAGCTGTCAATCTTCATCCGTGGAGTAGACTCCAGCCTGTGCGTCACAGAGGAACTTTTAGGATTAAAATCAATACATGGCACCACCACAGGAAAAGATATCCTTGAAGAGGTATCCAAATGTATAACTGAAATGAGCCTGCCTTGGGATAAACTTGTGGGACTGACGACAGATGGTGCACCCGCGGTGTGCGGTCAAAAGAGTGGATTGGTCAGCAGGATTCAGGAGAAGATGCGGGAGGAAGCTGCAGGTGAACTTACAGTTTATCACTGTGTCACACATCAGGAAGCACTCTGTGGCAAAGCTCTGCAAATGGAACATGTTATGAGCTCTATGAAACGAGTCGTCACCTTCATAAGAGCCAAAGGTTTGAATCACCGGCAGTTCGAGTCTTTTCTGGAGGAGTTGGATTGGGAATACAGAGATGTGCCCTATCACACAGAGGTGAGATGGCCAAGCAGAGGAAAAGTACTGAACAGATGTTTTGAGCTACGTGAGGAAATCTGTCAGTTTATGGAAAACAAAGGGAAGGACACAACAGAGCTGAGAGATAAAAGGTTCCTGTGTGAGCTTGCATTTCTGTCTGACAGTGTGAGCACTCGATGTGCTTAACCTGCAGCTTCAGGGACGGGGCCACATCATCACAGACATGTACGCAGCAGTGAGGGCCTTTAAAACTAAGTTGTGTCTGTGGAAGACTCAGATGCTGCAAGGAAACTTGGGTCATTTTCCGTGCTGCCAAACCATGGCAGAGCAAATCTCTCCTGCCGTGCTGCCGAGCGCACAGTTTGCTGAAAGAATCAACGCGCTCAGCGCCGAGTTTTCCCGGCGATTTGCCGACTTTGAGGCTCAGAAAGGGAGATTTGAACTGCTCAGTAACCCGTTTGCGATGGACGTGGAAAGCGCACCAACCAGCCTCCAAATGGAGCTAAGTGAACTCCAATGTAATGACATGCTCAAATCAAAACATGACTGTTGGTGCTGCGCGGTTTCCATGTTTCCTCCCAGACACAATGCCTCAATTACGCACCCGAGCTGCTCAGATGCTCTCAATGTTCGGCAGCACATATCTATGTGAACAACTGTTCTCTATGATGAAGGTGAACAAAACACCTGACAGAAGTCGACTCACTGATGAACACCTTCACTCCGTCCTGAGGCTTTCCTCAGCTCAGAGCCTGACCCCAGACATTGATGAACTTGCATCTAAGAGAAGATGCCAGGTATCTGGCTTAGACCGATGTGCAGAGTAAACCAGAGTGTAGCAAACTGAGCTTGAATATATCTGTTTCTGATGCACTTTTTCTACTGCAAGGCATGGTCTGTTAATAGTTGGAATGTTGGATTGTTATTGAATGACATTATTTTTGGTTCTTTTGTTGTTGGCTTTGAAAAAGATTTACTTTAAAAAGGAACTTGAAAGGATATGGGGAGAGACATACTTTATTTATTTAAATAAGAAATGAATACCACTGATGTGTCTTTTATTTCAAATTTAATTTCTCATGTGTTTGTAATATCAAGCGTTGGTTGTTCCAGATTCTGTGTTTAAGCAAAACTAAAGTTTGTTTCCATATGAAAAGGTTAAACATTACATATCAGTTGCAGTTAATTTTTCAATAAATATTGAGTTTGGCCCGTGACTTTACTTCACTGCTTAATTTTGGCCCACTGTCAATTTGAGTTTGACACCCCTGCCCTATAGTGCACTCAATAGTGTGGACGCCATTTTGAAATAGTGTCCGAATTGTTAGTGAGCATCGCTGTACCCTATGTAGTGCACTCAATGTATCCCACAATGCACTGCGAAAAGTACAAGCGAGCACCCTAACTCGGAAAATGTATCCACCCTAGCCCCCAGCCGTAAAGGCTGATGGGATACATTTTTTAACGTAATTTCTACTGTGCGGTTTGATATATGAAATTTTTGGAAATAAGAATTTTTTTTCAGTAGGGGTCCAATATGATCATCTTAAAATATTACAACATAAATGTGTAAAAACAAATCAATCATTCTTCACTGATCCCCCCCTCACTTAAAATTGTTCTTCGGAATCGTCTGTTCCTCACCAGGCGACAGAATCTCAGTAAAAGAATATTTACAAAGATGAAAAGTAGCTTTGATCCATTTTCTGATGAAAAATTGCTTTATTACGTTTCAGATTAATACTGGTTTCACTTATAACCTTATAAAAGTTTCCCTTCTTTATTTAGATTATGGCGCTGCAGTTTATCAGAGATCAGCTGTGACTCTCTGGCCTCGGCGCTGAGGTCCAATCCCTCCCATCTCAGAGAACTGGACCTGGGTCAGAACCAGCTGAAGGATCCAGGAGTGAAGCTGCTCTGTGGTTTTCTCCAGGATCCAAACTGCCGACTGAAAACTCTGAGGTAAACACCATTCTCAAAAATGTCCATTATTCCATCCGAGGGTCCTCACACTTTCTGAGTGTGTGTGTTGTGCCCAGTTCCTTCAGGAGGGAGGGCCACACGGGGACCACTTATTCATGATAAATTGATTTAAGGACAATGAAAAAGCCGACAGATGGTAACCAAAATTAGACAAAACTAGGTGAGGGTGCCTGGTAGACACCAGCCAACGAGGAGGGAGATGGTGAGGGAGACAGGAAGTCATCTAAGACAGGTTGGCTGTTTCTGAAACCACCCCCTGTACCCTACATAGTGCACTCAATAGTGTGGACGCCATTTTGAAATAGAGTCCCAATTGTTAGTGAGCATCGCTGTACCCTATGTAGTGCACTCAATGTATCCCACAATGCACTGCGAAGTGAGCACCCTAACTCGGAAAATGTATCCACCCTAGCCCCCAGCCGTGAAGGCTGATGGGATACATTTTTTAACGTAATTTCTACTGTGCGGTTTGATATATGACATTTTTGGAAATAAGATTTTTTTTCAGTAGGGGTCCAATATGATCATCTTAAAATATTACAACATAAATGTGTAAAAACAAATCAATCATTCTTCACTGATCCCCCCCCTCACTTAAAATTGTTCTTCAGAATCGTCTGTTCCTCACCAGGTGACAGAATCTCAGTAAAAGAATATTTACAAAGATGAAAAGTAGCTTTGATCCATTTTTTGATGAAAAATTGCTTTATTAAATGTTTTCACTACAGCGGAATATGACTAGAGAATGTTCCATCACGTCTTGGCTTGAAAATGTCAAGGGACACTAATTATTTTAGGTAATAAGTAATTATTATTGTATTATTATTGACATTAATATTTCATTTTATTATATAAAGTTAATTATAGGGTAAAATATTACATTTTCATAAAATGACCGCTGAATGTATTTCTGATGGGTTAAAATAATTAAATGGACCCGGCCACTTTTCCCGGCGACCGGTTCGTAATTATTATGCGACACCATGACGTCACTTTACGTGCGCCGTAAATGACGTCGTTGTCCGAATACTAACTTTAAATTGAGTGAGCTACGTAGTTTACTCAATCCACGTCCCCCATGTAGTGAGTAGTGAACAGGGAACGAGGGTGTGGAGTCGGAAACAGCCGTTGTGCCTTTAAAGATGAGCCACAGGTGAGATGGATCTCCATGATGAGATGGGAGGGAAAGAGGTGGGAGAACCTGGGAAGAGTGAGGGCCAGAACAATATATATTCTCCTTTGGAACAGTGCAAACCTGAGAGGTTGGAATTGTGGTAATTACATATTACTATCATTTTTTAACCTGTAACTAAATTAAATATTTACAGATCATGCCTTTGATTAACCTTTCAGATTAATACTGGTTTCACTTATAACCTTATAAAAGTTTCCCTTCTTTATTTAGATTAAACCACTGCAGTTTATCAGAGATCAGCTGTGGCTCTCTGGCCTCGGCGCTGAGGTCCAATCCCTCCCATCTCAGAGAACTGGACCTGGGTCAGAACCAGCTGCAGGATCCAGGAGTGAAGCTGCTCTGTGGTTTTCTCCAGGATCCAAACTGCCGACTGGAAACTCTGAGGTAAACACCATTCTCAAAAATGTCCATTATTCCATCCGAGGGTCCTCACACTTTCTGAGTGTGTGTGTTGTGCCCAGTTCCTTCAGGAGGGAGGGCCACACGGGGACCACTTATTCATGATAAATTGATTTAAGGACAATGAAAAAGTCGACAGATGGTAACCAAAATGAGACAAAACTAGGTGAGGGTGCCTGGTAGACACCAGCCAACGGGGAGGGAGATGGTGAGGGAGACAGGAAGTCATCTAAGACAGGTTGTGCCTTTAAAGATGAGCCACAGGTGAGATGGATCTCCATGATGAGATGGGAGGGAAAGAGGTGGGAGAACCTGGGAAGAGTGAGGGCCAGAACAATATATATTCTCCTTTGGAACAGAGCAAACCTGAGAGGTTGGAATTGTGGTAATTACATATTACTATCATTTTTTAAGCTGTAACTAAATTAAATATTTACAGATCATGCCTTTGATTAACCTTTCAGATTAATACTGGTTTCACTTATAACCTTATAAAAGTTTCCCTTCTTTATTTAGATTATGGGGCTGCAGGTTATCAGAGATCAGCTGTGACTCTCTGGCCTCGGCGCTGAGGTCCAATCCCTCCCATCTCAGAGAACTGGACCTGGGTCAGAACCAGCTGCAGGATCCAGGAGTGAAGCTGCTCTGTGGTTTTCTCCAGGATCCAAACTGCCGACTGGAAACTCTGAGGTAAACACCATTCTCAAAAATGTCCATTATTCCATCCGAGGGTCCTCACACTTTCTGAGTGTGTGTGTTGTGCCCAGTTCCTTCAGGAGGGAGGGCCACACGGGGACCACTTATTCATGATGAATTCATTTAAGGACAATGAAAAAGCCGACAGATGGTAACCAAAATGAGACAAAACTAGGTGAGGGTGCCTGGTAGACACCAGCCAACGAGGAGGGAGATGGTGAGGGAGACAGGAAGTCATCTAAGACAGGTTGTGCCTTTAAAGATGAGCCACAGGTGAGATGGATCTCCATGATGAGATGGGAGGGAAAGAGGTGGGAGAACCTGGGAAGAGTGAGGGCCAGAACAATATATATTCTCCTTTGGAACAGAGCAAACCTGAGAGGTTGGAATTGTGGTCATTACATATTACTATCATTTTTTAAGCTGTAACTAAATTAAATATTTACAGATCATGCCTTTGATTAACCTTTCAGATTAATACTGGTTTCACTTATAACCTTATAAAAGTTTCCCTTCTTTATTTAGATTAAGGAGCTGCAGGTTATCAGAGATCAGCTGTGGCTCTCTGGCCTCGGCGCTGAGGTCCAATCCCTCCCATCTCAGAGAACTGGACCTGAGTCAGAACCAGCTGCAGGATTCAGGAGTGAAGCTGCTGTCTGCTCTCGTAGAGAATCCACACTATGGGCTGGAGACATTGAGACATGGCTGGTTGTAGCCAGTCACCTCCCGCTCATCTGCTGCATCACTCACTGACCACTGGTGAAGAGCATCTGTGGAAACATCTGCCGTCTACTCCGTCCATAGATGAAAAATTCAGTTTTTAAAAAGCGCTGGTGGACTTTCAGGAGATCAGTCAATGGTCGACAAAGCAGAAGCAGCTTCGCCTTGAAGTTAAATTAGTTCCTGGTATCACACAATGCTTCTTTATAAAGTTCTAAATGGCTCCTCGACCACTCTTATAAGCATTAAAACATTCTCTTAATTGTCTCTTCAAATGTCTGTATTATACGTTACTATTTTACATCATGCCTTCAGAATCTTTAGGGTTTAGTATTTACTGTCTCTGTGACATGGAGCATTGGAATATTTCAGCTGCAGCCAGCAAAAACCCATCAGAATGACGGCTATCGGTGGGAACCACAGGTCATTGGACTTTAGTCAGTCTGGTAAATGTTATAGGATTTATTGCAATCTAATAAAAACTATGAATAAATGTGGGAAATAGGAAATAAAAAGAAGCAAAATGACCAAATAAAACTCCCATGAATACTGTAAATTTAAAGATGTCAAGAATGGAATATCAGCTTAAATGGAATCAAACATAAAGTGAAAAGGCCTCCTTTAAGTTTACTGCAAAAATAAACACAAAATCAAGAGCGACACGCACCAAAAACGTCTCATTCTCTCTTCTGTCTCCACTCATTCTTTTATATTCTCTTAAGATAATGGGGACGGGGTCGTGTGATAACAAAACAACCTAATTGGGGACTATATTTTTATTCCAGGAACTTTGGCTCTTCAGAAGTTTCTATGTTGGCTTCCACAGATTGTGCATCCACTAGAAACTCAGTGTTTTTGAGGAACTACCAGGAGCAGCTGGAGTGGAGGCCAATGACGCTATAGCTACATATAGCTACATATAGATCACGGTTTGTCACAGCTCCATTTCCCCAGTTCCCTCCTGTCCCCCTGCCTCTGCTCCACTCACCTGCAGCACAGCTGCAGCTCATTCCCAACCAGCCCTGCTATCAGCCTCCCCTGCACTCTCACTCTTTGCCAGATTGTTCTTCTGCTTTGATGCGAGACTTTCCAGCGTTATTTCCCTGCTGGATTCCCCGTTACCGACCCTGCCTGTCTCCGTTCTGCCTGCCTCGCCTGTTCCCTGGACAACCTACCTGCTTTCTGCCCCTGACTACGACTTCTGCCTCAGCGTTTCTGGTTCCTGTCTGCTGCTCGCCTGGTTTTGACTTCTCCGCCTGGCCCCGACTTCGCTGCTGCTCGTCCCCAGTCTGCTCCGCTACATCGTCAGCCTCCTCTCCTGTAAGACCCTTTCTGTCACTCCTGCCCGCTGTCAGCGGAACTGCACGGTTCCGAGGATTTACATCCTTCCCCCTTGGTTCCGCATTCCGGCTCTGCTCGACCCACTCCCCGAGTCTGCAACCCATAGACTTTGTGTGGGCCCTGAGCCTGAAGAACGGACTATTTCCTGTGTTTCCTTGGTGTCTGCCTGAGTTCCTGTTTGCCCTTGTGCTAATAAGTCAGAACACAGAGGAACTCTTGTATTGGGGGCAGAAAAGGTACATTTTTACCTGGTAAAATTCAGTCAAAAGAGCACTAAAAGCATGAATAAACTGAATCATGTAGATTCTAATGACATAAGCTGGAGCTCCTACAGTTACAGCCCATAATGAGACTGCAACTGTTTCTGTGAAAGTGAACTTTTATACAGTTTACATTCTGCAGATTCCTGTCCAATTTCAATGCAAACATTCAGGTTAATGGATATAATAGAAATCTGTTACACATCATGGATCAGTCAGTAATCTTGGACAACAGCAACGTTTAATCCTGGATCACTGCTCCATATATTTAAATGAACAAAGACGGCTGATACTGATTTACGACAGAATTTGTGCATTTTGATGATCACATTCATCGGATTTTTAACCACTGATGGAAACATCCTGATTCATTGAAATCAGGGGTGTCAAAGTCAAATGGACGGAGGGCCAAATAAAAAATGTAGCTCCACAGCGGGAGCCCCGTCTGTCGTCACTGATACCAGCTTTTCCAGCGGCACTTTTTTCTCCAGCAAAAACTCCTTCACCGCGTTATATATGTCAACTCCCCTCGTTATATATGTCAACTCCCCTCGTTATATATGTCAACTCCCCTCGTTATATGTGTCAACTCCCCTCGTTATATGTGTCAACTCCCCTCGTTATATGTGTCAACTCCCCTCGTTATATGTGTCAACTCCCCTCGTTATATGTGTCAACTCCCCTCGTAGTTGTCTTTAGGGGCAGGAGTGTGAGAAGTTCTTCTCTTGTGGAGAAAGAAACTCTCGTGGTGAAAATGATCTGTCTTCTGTCTTTTTTCTTCCATCTTTTTATGGGTCAGTCGTCTCCTCGTTCTGGCTGCGCCCGCTCGGCTGTTTGGTCGTAGCGATCTGCGTAGACGCTACGTTTTGGTCATGCGCATCATACTGACCTTTGAACTATACTAGGTCATAGTTCACTTATATTAAACATTTTTATTAATATATTGTTATTTCCAGTTTATGTGATTTAAACAAGAATCGCAAACAAAATAAATGAGATGCAGCTCATTGGTCAGTGGTGCTATTTGAGCTATTTTTAGAACAGGCCGGTGGGCGACTCATGTGGTTCTGACGGGCGACCGGGTGCCCGCGGGCAACGTGTTGGTGACCCCTGGTCTAGTGAACCAAACTGAACCAACTGAAAACCTAACAAATATTTTACAGTATGATCAGATAAATAAAGCAATAGTTTCTTATGGCTCTGTCAGTCATTTTTAATTTTCAAGAGGCACAAAAGACAAATTTGCTTTCTATAAAAATCCCCATAACATGAACATTAAATGAATGAAGCGGTATTATTCAAGGCACCATCAGTAGATTTTCTCATTTAGCAAAAGTGGACTAAATTTACTTCAAAGAAAAAAAAATTCAAACAGTAATTTTCTATCATTCACTCAGCTGAAATATTTTTAGAACATAATTGGATTGAAACACAATAACATAAAGTGCAAAAATCTATGAACCAAAAACAACACTTTCTTCAAGGAAAAGGCACATGTGCAGTGAAAAATATTGAACTTTTAAACTTGAGCTGAGTAATAATTGTAAATGTGTTATTGCAGCTTAATGTTCACTTGTTTGAGGCTGATACTTGGTGGTGTCTCTTTGGACGAGTTCATCAATGTTGGGGGTCCGGCTCTGAGCTGAGGAACTCCTCACAATTGAGTGAAGGTGTTCAGCAGGAAGTCCACTTCTGTGTGATGTTTTGTTCAGCTTCATCAAAGAAAGCAGTTGTTCCCGCAGGTCTGTGCTGCCCAACACAGGCAACGTTGGAGCAGCCTGGATGTGTGTCGGGGAGGAAACGGGCAAACTCCGCAGCACCCACTGCCCCATGTGTTGCCTTCAGGGCATCACTGCATTGGAGCTCAATCACCTCCATTTGGAGCTTTGGTGCTGAGCTTTCCACCTCAACCTCAAAGGGACGGCTGAGCAGTTCAAACCTGCTTTTTGGTGCTTTTAAGTCAGTGACTCGGCGTGGGAAGTCAGCGGCCAGAACACTCATTTAATCAGCAAACTGTGCTCGGGAACACGCTGGTAGAGAGCTTCTCCTTCAGGGTCTGGCAGCTGGGAAAGTGGCTCAAGTTTCCTTTGTGCATCTGTGCCTCCCACAGAGTGCGTTTGGTTCTAAAGGCCTTCACTGTACTGTACATATCAGAGGGGACACCACCCCGACCCTGCAGCTGCTGCTTCATTGCATTCAGATGACTCGGAATGTCCCACAGAAAAGCCGTTTCACACAAGAACCTTTGGTCTGGGAGTTGAGTTGTGTCTTTCCCTTTGCTGTCCAAGAACATCCGATCTCCTCAGGAAGCTGGAAACATCTCTGCAGCACCTTTCCCTGGTTTAGCCATCGCACCTCAGTGTGATGGGGCAAATCACCACGCTGCGTTTGCCACTGGCTCAGAAACGCCTTGAACTGGCGCTGAATTAAACCTTTGGCTCTGATGAAGTTCCCTGCGTGCGTGATGGTGAAAATTCCATGTTCCATGTTCAGGGCTTCAGCACACAACGATTCCAGGTGTAATGCAATGATGAGCTGTCAGTTCAGCCGTCACGTTTTCCTCCTGCATCTTCTCCCGTATCTTGGCCACCAGTCCACTCCTGTGTCCACACATGGCAGCTGCTCCGTCTGTTGTCCAACCCACCAGTTTTTCCCGAGGCAGCTCCATCTCATTTCCACATCTGGACACCTCTTCATACAAATCCTGTCCTGTGGTTGTGCCGTGCACAGGACGTAACGCCAGAAACTCCTCTGTCACGTTGAGGCTGGAGTCCCCTCTAATGTCGCTGCTCTCATCCACAGCCAGGGAAGATGCCATGAAATCTTTCCCCTTTTTCTCCAGCTGCTCTTTTAGATTGAGGGACAACAATGGTGTTTCTGCTCAGGCTCCCGTTTCAAAAGAGTTGCCTTTTGTCTGGGCAAACTTGCTCACAAACTTTAAGCATGCAGTGTTTGATGGAATCCCCCTCTGGAAATGGCCGGGCTGATTGAGCGATCTCTTCTGCCAGAATCAAACTGGCCTTGACAGCAGCCTCGCTTTGACATTTGGCTTTTCTGAACAGAGCCTGTCCAGATTTGAGGCCTGGTTTTAACTCCTCAACCTTCTGTAGCTTTTGTTCCATGTCCATATTCTTGTCTTTGTCCGCGTGTTTAGCTTCATGATGCCGTCTCAGATGATATTCTTTCATTACCGCCACCCTTTCTCCACTCAGAAGACACCCAGGTTTCCCAGCTGCCTCCGTGAACATGTGCTCCCACTCCCACCTTGTTTGAACCCCCGGTTCTCAGTGTCCACCTTCCGTTTTGCCATTTTATGGGTATCTGAAAGTTAACTTTTGCTGTTATGCTAATGACTACTGATAAATAATGAAATGAAGCCACCTCCCGCTCAGACTGTCACCGTTGCATTGTGGGAAATGTAGTATTGGTGTTGTGACTCCTACTCTGGCCCCACCTCCTCCTGGGCAATCAGCTCAACCACCACCACCTGGGCCCTCTCCTGCAGCTGCACCCAATCCGCCCAAACGACTCTGCACCCATAAAAGGCCCCTATGCACTCAGGCCAGTGCTTGATCTTACTGATGTTTTTGGCAACACGTCCCGTGGACCCAGCATCTCTCCAGGCTCCCCAGCGACTCCCTGCGTCTTCCAGAGACTCCTCTGCAACCTTCCTAGCCCCTCTTCCTCTGACCTCTTCCTCTTCCCCTTCCTCGGACGGATTTCTCCTATCCTCTGGACACTTGGACTCCCCCACAGACTCTCGCCCCTGGATCTCGAACTTGGTTCGTCTGCCGCATCACGCACCTATAGTTTGTCTCGGCCTCTCTCATTTTGTTTCTTCCCTCCTGGTTTTTTTTGCTTCATTAAACCTTCAGAGTTTACTTTTTTAATTCCCGTGTCTGTCTGCCTTCTTTGGGGTTCCGCCACACTTGACCGCCAGTCCTCTCGAGCGTAACAGAAAGATCAAGCCAAGATGAGTCAAGGTGGAACCCCGGGGCAGCCGGGCGACCCTAGGACCCCCACGTTACCCTCCCCCCTCGAAAGAAGAGTGGAGGCCCACTCTGCCCAGCTCTCCTCCCTTCAGTCGGAGCTAACCAAGGCCTTCCCCACAATCCAGGGGGAGATTTCCGAGCTCCAGAGCTCCTCCCAGACCACCTCCAGTACCCTGTCCGCCCTCTCCAACCAGATGTCCGCCATGGCAACCGTTTTGGCTTCCATTATTCAGAAGCTAGGCAGCGACCCCGGTGGGGCTGCTCCATCAGAACCATCTCTCCCGCTTTCTCCCCGAGCCGAGCCCAACCTTGCCAGCCCCCGTGTGTTCGGTGGGGATTTCGACCTGGGCAAGGGGTTCCTCCACCAATGTGAGCTGCTCTTCCGCCATCAGCCCTCCAGATTTGTTTCCGACGAGGCCAAGGTTGGATTTATAACCTCCCTCCTGGCCGACATGGCATTGAGCTGGGCCATAGCTGCCGTCGACCTGGACCCCCGCCTCTCCTCAGACTACAGCGCCTTTCGACGGGAGTTCAAGGCTGTGTTCGAGCACCCCACCTACGGTGAAGACGCCGCGAGTCGTCTGCTCGCTCTCCAGCAGGGGTCACGGTCAGTTGCGGAGTACACCCTTGAGTTCCGCATCCTGGCTGCAGAGAGCCGCTGGGGCGAGACCGCGCTCCGTAGCGTCTATCGACGGGGCCTGAGTGAGGCAATCAAGGACCTGATTGTGAGAGACCGCCCCTCGTTACTCAACGAGCTGATCACCCTCTCGCTCCAGATGGATGAACGACTACGGGAGCGCCGCCAGGAGCGCGCCCAACGTGCGGGCGGTTCTACCCGCCAACTCTCCCACCGCACTTCCTCTGTCCCTGACTTCTCCCTTACCAGCACTGCCGCCCCACCTCCTCACATCCTCTTGCAATCCCCAGCTCACTCCTCCCCCAGAGTCGGAGAGGAACCCATGCAGATCGGCCGGTCCCGTCTCTCACGGCAGGAGCGGGAGCAAAGACTCCGAGACCAGTTGTGCCTGTACTGCGGAAACAACGGCCACTTCATCCAAGCCTGCCCCGTCCGACCAAAAGGGCCTGCTCACCAGTAGGGGGAGTACTGGTGAGCCGAGCTGTGATTCCCCAACCCACCGAGCAACACAACCGCCTCTTCCCCGCAACCCTCTCCTGGGATAAGGAGTCTATTCCGGTGAGTGTTCTCATTGACTCTGGGGCTGATGAGTCCCTGATGGACTTTTCTCTCGCGCGTCAAGCTGGCATTCCCCTGGTTCCTCTCGATCGCTCCCTGTTCCCCCAGGCGATCGATGGCCGCTCTCTGGGTAACATCACGCATCGCACCATCCCACTCACCCTAACACTCTCGGGTAATCACATAGAGAGTACACCTTTCCTGGTTTTGCACGCCCCCACCGCTCCACTCGTGTTAGGAAGACCGTGGTTGGAAAGGCACGACCCCCACATCTCATGGACTTCGGGTCGGATCCTGGGGTGGAGCGTGGCCTGTCACGCCAACTGCCTTCGCTCCGCCCCCTCTCCATCCAGTAATCCCAGGCCCGCGCTCACTCCCCCGGATCTCACTGGTGTTCCCCCTATCTACAATGATTTAGCCCCAGTGTTCAGTAAGGACAATGCTCTGTCCCTTCCCCCTCACCGGCCCTATGATTGCCCCATCGACCTCCTCCCCGGGGCTCCCTACCCCACGGGTCGACTTTACAATCTCTCCATCCCAGAGAAGGAGGTGATGCGCAACTACATCACTGAATCCCTTGCCTCTGGGATCATAAGACCATCGTCATCCCCCTTAGCTGCAGGTTTCTTCTTTGTAGCCAAGAAGGATGGCGGCCTGAGGCCCTGCATCGACTTCCGCAAACTTAACAACATCACCGTTAAGAACAAGTACCCTCTTCCCCTTATGAGTTCCACGTTCGAGCCTCTCACTCATGCCCGGGTGTTCACTAAGTTAGACCTCCGCAACGCTTACCACTTGGTGCGGATCAGGAAAGGGGACGAATGGAAGACCGCCTTCAACACACACCTCGGGCACTTCGAATACCTGGTCATGCCCTTCGGCCTCTCCAACGCCCCCGCCGTCTTCCAGGAGTTGGTCAACGATGTGCTCCGGGACATGATCAACGTCTTTGTGGTGGTCTACTTGGACGACATCTTGATCTTCTCCCGCACCATGGAGGAGCACCACCAGCATGTTCGCCTGGTCCTACAACGGCTTTTGGAGAACCGACTATTCATCAAAGCCGAGAAGTGCGTCTTCCACTCCGCCTCAGTGGGGTACCTCGGCTACATCGTGGAGGAGGGGCGGGTGCGCGCAGATCCGGCCAAGATCCAGGCTGTGGTGGAGTGGCCACGCCCCACCGACCGCACTCAGCTTCGCCGGTTCCTTGGGTTCGCCGGGTTCATCCGGCGGTTCATCAAAGGGTTCAGTCAAGTGGCTGCCCCTCTCTCCGCTCTCACCTCCACCTCGCGCCCTTTCGCCTGGACACCGGAGGCTGAGACCGCCTTCTCGGCCCTCAAGGACAGGTTCACGACGGCTCCGGTGCTCGCCCATCCAGACCCCGCTCGGCAGTTCATCGTCGAGGTCGATGCTTCGGACGCGGGCATCGGGGCAGTCCTCTCCCAGCGGTCCGAGGCAGACCAGAAGATTCACCCATGTGCCTACTTTTCCCGCCGTTTTGATCCGGCTGAACGAAATTACGATGTGGGCAACAGGGAACTTCTGGCGGTCTATGGAGCCTTGGTGGAGTGGAGACACTGGCTGGAGGGAGCAAAGCACCCGTTCCTTGTGTGGTCGGACCATAAGAACTTGACCTATGTGAGAACGGCCAAGAGACTCAATCCCAGACAGGGCCGCTGGGCTCTCTTCTTCAGTCGGTTTGATTTCACCCTCACTTTCCGTCCTGGTTCCAAGAATATCCGGGCTGATGCCCTCTCCCGCCAGTTTCCGGAGGAATTCCCCGGCGCCCCCAGGGACCCTGACACCATCGTTCCCCCGGCCCGGGTCATAGGGGTCATCTCCTGGCCGATCGAGACAGCCGTCGAGCAAGCCCAGAGAGACGAGCCAGATCCTGGGAACGGGCCTCAGGGCCGAATGTTCGTGCCTTCCTCCGTCCGGCCGCAGGTGCTAGAGTGGGGCCACTCCAGTTGTTTCGCCTGCCATCCGGGCGTGCGTCGGACGGCGGGGTTTGTGCAGCGGCGCTTCTGGTGGCCCAACCTCCAAGAGGATGTTCGGGAGTTTGTGGGCGCCTGCACGGTCTGTGCCCGCAGCAAGGCCTCCCATCGCTCGCCAGCAGGCCTTCTGCACCCCCTTCCCGTCCCCAGTCGACCCTGGTCTCACGTAGCCCTGGATTTTGTGACGGGCCTCCCCGTCTCGCAGGGGAACGACACCATCCTGACCATTGTGGACCGCTTCTCCAAGGGGGTCCACTTTGTCGCCCTCCCCAAACTCCCTTCTGCTGCAGAAACAGCTGAACTCCTGGTCTCCCACGTGGTACGTCTCCATGGCATCCCCCTTGACGTGGTCTCTGACCGTGGCCCCCAATTCACTTCTAGGGTGTGGCAGGCCTTCTGCAAGGGGATTGGGGCCACGGTCAGCCTGTCCTCTGGGTACCACCCCCAGTCCAACGGACAAGCCGAACGGGCCAACCAGGCTTTGGAGGCGGCCCTGCGCTGCGTGACCACCAGCAATCCTGCCTCCTGGTCCAAGTTCCTGCCGTGGGTGGAATACTCCCTCAACGCCATGGAGAGCTCTGCTACTGGTATGTCCCCCTTTCAATGTTTCCTGGGCTACCAACCCCCTCTGTTCCCCCAGCAGGAGCTGGAGATCGCAGTGCCGTCTACCAGGGCCCATCTCCGCCGATGTAGGCGCATCTGGAAGACTGCCCGCAAAGCCATCTTGCGGACCACTGAGCAGTCCCGGCGTTCGGCCAACCGGCGAAGGAGGCCGGCCCCTGCTTACCGGCCTGGCCAGAAGGTCTGGCTGTTGGCCCGGGACCTGCCCCTCCAGACCTCGCAGACTTCCTCCAGAAAGCTGAACCCCCGCTACATTGGTCCATACACCATCTGCAGCATCGTCAACCCCTCTGCAGTCCGTTTGGATCTCCCTGCCGCCCTCAAGGTCCACCCGGTCTTCCACGTCTCGCTCATTAAACCCTTCTCCACCAGCCCCCTGTCCCCTCCTGCTCCGACTCCACCTCCCCCACAGGTCCTGTCGGACGGAGAGCCGGTGTGGAGCGTTAACAAGCTGCTGGCGGTCCGCCGACGGGGAAGGGGCTTCCAGTACCTGGTGGATTGGGTGGGTTACGGCCCCGAAGACCGGAGCTGGGTGCCCCCATCCTATCTCGCTGACCCCTCCCTCCTCGAAGACTTCTACCGGGAGCACCCGGATGCTCCTGGGCGGTCGTCCGGTGCCTCCCGTAAGGGGGGGGGTACTGTTGTGACTCCTACTCTGGCCCCACCTCCTCCTGGGCAATCAGCTCAACCACCACCACCTGGGCCCTCTCCTGCAGCTGCACCCAATCCGCCCAAACGACTCTGCACCCATAAAAGGCCCCTATGCACTCAGGCCAGTGCTTGATCTTACTGATGTTTTTGGCAACACGTCCCGTGGACCCAGCATCTCTCCAGGCTCCCCAGCGACTCCCTGCGTCTTCCAGAGACTCCTCTGCAACCTTCCTAGCCCCTCTTCCTCTGACCTCTTCCTCTTCCCCTTCCTCGGACGGATTTCTCCTATCCTCTGGACACTTGGACTCCCCCACAGACTCTCGCCCCTGGATCTCGAACTTGGTTCGTCTGCCGCATCACGCACCTATAGTTTGTCTCGGCCTCTCTCATTTTGTTTCTTCCCTCCTGGTTTTTTTTGCTTCATTAAACCTTCAGAGTTTACTTTTTTAATTCCCGTGTCTGTCTGCCTTCTTTGGGGTTCCGCCACACTTGACCGCCAGTCCTCTCGAGCGTAACAATTGGCCTGTGTAAAACATCTGCGGCCTGCGGGCCGGTTCTAATAATAAATCAATATCATCCCGGGGGCCATAGAAAACCCTCGACCTTGACTCTGACATATGAGCTTTAAATGATTTCTTTTGACTCCCATTTATTTGGCTGTTTGGATATCATCTTTGCTAGTGTGTGTGCGCGCGCACGCTCTATGGAACTGGCATAAAGGATGTTAAAATTAGTCTAAATTAAATAAAAATTCATCCATTCATCATTCCCAACAGGCGGTGTTTGATTAGAAACTATCTGAACTCTGGTGCTCTGAAACATCTCCGCTTCCATTTTCAGCTGTTTTTATTCTCAATAACATCAAATCATCCATCCATCCAAGTCGTGGTCCTGTTGGACCACCAAAGGACAAACACTTTCCATTTAGCACGGACAAAAAAACCCAAATCCTGTTTAGCAATGAAGCTGTGGGGAGAGTTTGAGGAGCGTTTCTGAGGAACACGCTGCCATATTGGGTCCAAGCTGCTGGGGTTTTTGTTGTTTCCAGGTGAATCGGTGGGCAGCGGCGTTACCGCCTGTCTCTGCCCCCCCCCCTCTCTCCCCGTGGTCGTGGTCACGCCGGGCATCTTTACTGGTCCCGTTTTAAACAGGTTCTGCTGGGAACAGGTGTTCTCCAGAACTGTATTCCAGGCTGCTGTGCTGAAGGGCTGTTTTCAGTAGCAATAGAGCCAGAGTGTGCCTGCTCCATATGAACCCCCCCAGGCCGTGCTTTCCTCCTGGCTGAGCCATAATCAGCTCTGGATGGACTGGTTCACGCTTGGACTGAGTCAAGATTTGATAGCTTGACTGATTCTTACAGTTTTGGATCAAACCCCCATCTGCTGATTCCAGGAGATCTTTAAAGGATCTCAGAGCTTCAGATTTATGAAGCCTGCTCAGCCCCCGGCAGCGCTGATGAAACCATTTCATTCCTTCAAAAAAGCAGAACATGAAGCTCCAGAAAAGGTTTTTGTATCAAGTTTCCAACAGAACGAGGACAAGTGGGTAAAAGCGCCACTTTAAAGCCTCCAGGCCTCAGAAAACATCCACCTTTAGGATGCCTGACTTTAGAGGATCGTCGGTTCGCTCCGAGCACAAGAACAAACATGTTTAACCTCAGTCCAAGAACATCTGACCTGAAATGATCAAAAAGCTTCAGCGTAAAAAGATGGTGGAGAGAAAGCTGCTGGGAGGTTCTCAGAAGAGAAGTGGCATTAAAGCCAGCTGGAAGAGTCCAGCCTGCTTCCTGCTCCTCCAAACAGGCGTCTCCACACCAACACTGAGGAACACGGGCTTCTGTTCTTCCTTCTTCTCTTCTGACTATTGTGTGTTTGATGAATGCAGCATCCACTCACTGCCCCCCCCCCCTCATTTACACTGCTCCTGGTTTCACAATGGTCGTCAAACTGGTTTCACCAGCTTCACATCAGTCGCTCAGAAAGCTCAGATTTGGAGATAGTTGCCTTTTTCGGATTGTCTCGCCCCAAATTTCAGATGGGAAGAAGTTTTTTTCTTTTTCCTTTGGAAGACAAAATGTTGAACATGATAATTTTTGAAGAGATGAAAATACGACACTAGAGGTCAGAAGGTTGGGCGGAAGTTTTCTGGTCTTGTGGAAGGATGAAACCTTTGAACTCTGACAGTTCAAAGCTGAAGAATGAGATGATCCTCCCCAAAGGGATGGCGAGGTCCAGACAATAAACCGGAGTGTTTTTGTGTCCGGTTATTAACATGTTCCATGCTTTTCCTTCTGCAACAGTTCATCACACCTGCTCAGTGAAACCTCGGTGTAAAGGAGGTGAAGCCGTGCCTCAGTGACTCTACTTTGGTGTTTTAGAAACTAACAGTTATTATATGAATATACAGTGTGCACGTACGCGCACACGTGTGTATAAACACTTAATACACGCGTGTGCGTGGATGTAGACTTTTTAGTACTTTGGGTTCATATACTTTTTAGTATTTTGCAGATTCGTGTCTGTATATAAACCAGATCCTCCTGTAATAAAGAACTAAAGGCTGACTGTTGTCACGTGACCTGTCTCCGTCTGTGTCCGATGATGGAACCTGCCTGGAACATCTGGTCCACAGAAAAAGCAAAACAGCTCACAGAACTGGTCCAGTTTAGACCCAAAAATGACATTAAATAATGAAAGTGAAAAAATGGACGAACTTTCTATCGGTCATCGACAGTTTCAGTCGTCATCTGAATTAATCAAAAATAACTGAAGGAGTTCCAAAAAGGAGAAATATCATGTGGTGCTTTACCGCCACCCGGTGGACACGCGTGGAACTGCAGACAATAGTTAAACGCGCTCCGACACATTCTGACCTCTGCTGCTCCTCCTGGACTCCAGGGCTGCAGAAATATGCTGCTTTTACAAGTCTTTAAAATCTGTAAAGCATCATAAATCTTATTTATTTAACTAGGTTCAATAATGGTGGAGAATGGTGTCCGAGAAGCGTCTTTATTTTAAAGTGAACAAGAACAGTTCGGTCCGCGTTCACAGAGAGGCGGAGAGACCTCGAGAGAGTCCAAAACACGTCCGCTCGGAAAACTCTCAAAAATAGTCAAGCCACAGAAGTCAGGGTTTGGCGATGAGGATGAAAACCCTCCGCCGCTGGCAGACGGGAGTTCTGTCCTTAAATCTAACGGGAGATTGAAGAGAGACCGCAGGTGCGTGTGTCTGCGGGGCCACTGTGGCTGATGAGCGGCTCCTCCACGCCCCCTGCAGGTAGACACCAGCAACAACGGTCCCAGAAACTGGGAACCCAACAAACCAGTTTTTTAAAGTTTTCCTTTCAGACTAAGCAGGAAGACTATTCTGTCCCTCAGTTTTGTGTTCTAACAGATTTAAGTTTTCAGTCTACAGCTAATCTGGTTACTGACCCTTTAAAAGAATCTCGTGGGGAAGGTTGGAAGCAGGAAGTGCGACATAAAAGTGCAGCAGAATAAGAAAAACGTGTCGCTCCTGGATCGAGTCTGGCTCCTCCTGTTACTTTGCATTTCTCAAAGGCATAATCTGTAAATTCATGTTATCTTTTACTATTGTTGTTGTTATTCAAAATACTACGTATTGCTAATGTTAAGACCTCAGGTTAGTTATTCTACGCACAGAAATGAGTGTGAATGTATGTTCTTACATCGACACTGAACGTTAGTGGTTGCTGAAGCCGCTAAAGCTCTTAGCTGAGGGCAGAAGGAAGACTGAAGAGCGACAAGGTGAGTAAACGAAGAGCATTATAGAAAAGAATTGACAGTTGTGTTTGGAGATAAAATCAAGATTTGAATCAACTAGACTTCATATTTAGTTTTAGCACAAAGCATCGTTATACGTTATAAATGAATCGGTCTTATTTAACTTTCTTATAGTCTGGCTTTAGTTATAGTTGAATAGTCTTTCTAAGTGAAGTTTAGTTTATTTTTCTGCTCTTTGCTACTGATCCTAAAAGAACTTCAAACCCTCCCAGAATGCTTTAATGGTAGTAATGTATACGCCATAAATCTGTTGATTAAGTTTTAAAAGTGAAAGTATTCTGTTCAGACGAAGCAGGAAGAGCGACATTTTGTGACAGTTTAAAAGCTGAGCTGAAGACAGTCCTTTCACCATGTTGGCCTGTGGAAAACCAGTGTTGTCGGCCCGATGGACCAGCGCCCCCGTCGTTGCCGGACCACCGTTGGCCACCAGTTGGGTTTTTGGGATCAAAGTGGGGGCGTTTCCTGTATCCGGTTCTCCTCACGGATCCATGACTACAACATGTTGCTGCAAGTGCAGAGACGTTTGCTCTGGAAAGAACTTTAGAGCACATTCAGTGCTGCAGGATGAGGGGCTGGAAAAGGTGCCAGTTCTTTTCTCACTGCAGGGAACAGTTAAAAAAAGCAGCTTAAACTCTGAAAACATGAAAATTATACAGAGACATCATTGATTTATTGATTCAGTTGTTATTCAGAATGGATTAGAAATGTTCTTGTTTGATAAAAATGCAGTGAATTGGGATTATTGAACTACAACCTCTCCAGATTATTTACCTTCATCACAGTCTCATCACTATTTCTGATGTTTCCTCAGGATGGACGAGGACAGAGCAGAGTCCACAGTGTCCAGCTGTGTGTCCCTGAAGAGCAAAGTCGACCCTTTAAACTTCGGTATTGGACCTCAAGGCTCACCTTTAAAGTAAGGTTTTCTGAACCACATGATTCTGCCTTAGAACATTTCACAACCATACAAAACATCATTTTGTAGGTATTAGCCTCCACTATCGTGAAAAATGAAATTCATCAGGTCCTTAAAATGAAACGGTGCACCAACATGTCAGGCGTTCGCTCCCATTAACTCCCATGTTAATTTTAGTGTGGTAAATCTTTTAAAACTGAAAATTGCTTCTGTTTTTAACTGGTCATTTCTCCTACATTGGTTAACATCATCTCACAAAAATTCCTAGGCATATATTTTAAAGTTTCCCAACAATATCCATCATTGCAGAGTGCTCCAGCTCTCCATTTAGATACGGATGTCCCCCGCCTCCCCCGGGACATGGTCAAAGCTCTCCCGGAGGGGTGAGTTGAAGCTCCTTCTGACGGGAGACTCTGCCAGGCGTTCCCAGCAGACCCTCACAACACGTTTGGGTCTGGCGGGTCTGTCCGGCATCCTTCCCCACCATCAGAGCCAACTCACCACCAGGTGGTGATCAGTTGACAGCTCCGCCCCCCTCTTCACCCGAGTGTCCAGAACATGCGGCCGCAAATCCGATGACGCGACCACAAAGTCGATCATCGATCTGCGGCCTAAGGCGTCCTGGAGCCAAGTGCACATGTGGACGCCTTTATGTCTGAACAAGATGTTTGTTATGGACAATCTGAGACGAGCACAGAAGTCCAATACCCTCCTGGGCTACCACCTGCAGGAGGGGCCAGGGGGGGTCGGGTGCATTGTGTGTTGGGTAGCGGCCGAAGGCAGGGACCTTGGCGGTCTGATCCCCGGCTGCATAAACTGGCTCTAGGGACATGGAATGTGACCTCTCTGGTGGGAAAGGAGCCTGAGCTGGTGCGCGAGGTTGAGAAGTTCCGACTAGATATAGTCGGCCTCACCTCGACGCACAGCAAGGGCTCTGGAACCAGTCTTCTAGAGAGGGGTTGGACTCTCTACCACTCTGGAGTTGCCGATGGTGAGAGGCGACGGGCAGGGGGGGCAATTCTGGTTGCTCCCCGGCTCAGTGCCTGTATATTGGAGTTTACCCCGGTGGATGAGAGGGTAGCCTCCCTTCGCCTTCGGGTGGGGGGACGGATCCTGTGGCCCAAACAGCAGTTCAGCGTATCCACCCTTTTTGGAGTCCTGAGAGGGAGTGCTGGAGAGTGCTCCTCCTGGGGGCTCCCTCGTCCTCCTGGGTGACTTCAATGCTCACGTCGGCAGCAACAGTGAGACCTGGAGAGGTGTGATTGGGAAGAACGGCCCCCCTGATCTGAAATGTTCCTGTTTGATAAAAATGCAGTGAATTGGGATTATTTAACTACAACCTCTACAGATTATTTACCTTCATCACAGTCTCATGATATTTCTGATGTTTCCTCAGGATGGACGAGGACAGAGCAGAGTCCACAGTGCCCAGCTGTGTGTCCCTGAAGAGCAAAGTCGACCCTTTAAACTTCAGTATTGGACCTCAAGGCTCACCTTTAAAGTAAGGTTTTCTGAACCACATAACTCTGCCTTAAAACATTTCACAACCATACAAAACATCATTTTGTAGGTATTAGCCTCTACTATCGTGAAAGATGAAATTCATCAGGTCCTTAAAATGAAACAGTGCACCAACATGTCAGGCGTTCGCTCCCATTAACTCCCATGTTAACTTTAGTGTGGTAAATCTTTTAAAACTGAAAATTGCTTGTGTTTTTAACTGGTCATTTCTCCTACATGGGTTAACATCATCTCACAAAAATTCCTAGGCATATATTTTAAAGTTTCCCAACAATATCCATCATTGCAGAGTGCTCCAGCTCTCCATTTAGATACGGATGTCCCCCGCCTCCCCCGGGACATGGTCAAAGCTCTCCCGGAGGGGTGAGTTGAAGCTCCTTCTGACGGGAGACTCCGCCAGCGTTCCCAGCAGACCCTCACAACACGTTTGGGTCTGGCGGGTCTGTCCGGCATCCTTCCCCACCATCGGAGCCAACTCACCACCAGGTGGTGATCAGTTGACAGCTCCGCCCCCCTCTTCACCCGAGTGTCCAGAACATGCGGCCGCAAATCCGATGACGCAACCACAAAGTCGATCATCGATCTGCGGCCTAAGGCGTCCTGGAGCCAAGTGCACATGTGGACGCCTTTATGCCTGAACAAGATGTTTGTTATGGACAATCTGAGACGAGCACAGAAGTCCAATACCCTCCTGGGCTACCACCTTATCGTGGTGGAGGGGTTTGCCTGTCCCAGTGATCCCAGGAGCTCCGTTGTCTGGGGCTTTATGCCCCTGGTAGGGCCCCCCATGGCAAACAGGTCCTAGGTGAGGGACCAGACAAAGCGTAGTCCAGGACCCCCTAATGATGCTGAACAACATTGGTGCCAAGTTTCCCTTGCCCGGATGCAGGTCACCGGGGCCCCCTCCTGGAGCCAGGCCTGGGGCCGGGGCACGTTGGCCAGCGCCTGGTGGCCGGACCTCTGCCCAGGGAGTCCGGCCGGGCACAGCCCGAAGAGGCAACATGGGACCCCCTTCCCGTGGGCTCACCACCTGCAGGAGGGGCCAGGGGGGGTCGGGTGCATTGTGTGTTGGGTAGCGGCCGAAGGCAGGGACCTTGGAGGTCTGATCCCCGGCTGCATAAACTGGCTCTAGGGACATGGAATGTCACCTCTCTGGTGGGAAAGGAGCCTGAGCTGGTGTGCGAGGTTGAGAAGTTCCGACTAGATATAGTCGGCCTCACCTCGACACACAGCAAGGGCTCTGGAACCAGTCTTCTCGAGAGGGGTTGGACTCTCTACCACCCTGGAGTTGCCGATGGTGAGAGGCGACGGGCAGGGGGGGCAATTCTGGTTGCTCCCCGGCTCAGTGCCTGGATATTGGAGTTTACCCCGGTGGATGAGAGGGTAGCCTCCCTTCGCCTTCGGGTGGGGGGACGGATCTTGTGGCCCAAACAGTAGTTCAGCGTATCCACCCTTTTTGGAGTCCTGAGAGGGAGTGCTGGAGAGTGCTCCTTCTGGGGGCTCCCTCGTCCTCCTGGGTGACTTCAATGCTCACGTCGGCAGCGACAGTGAGACCTGGAGAGGTGTGATTGGGAAGAACGGCCCCCTGATCTGAAATGTTCCTGTTTGATAAAAATGCAGTGAATTGGGATTATTTAACTACAACCTCTACAGATTATTTACCTTCATCACAGTCTCATCACTATTTCTGATGTTTCCTCAGGATGGAGGAGGACAGAGCAGAGTCCACAGTGTCCAGCTGTGTGTCCCTGAAGAGTGACATGTCCAAAGATGGAATGATAGACTTCAGATGTTCAGACAAAATGTAAGAAAACTAAAGTGTGATGATGTGTTTGTGTGGCAGCCTTTAAACTTCGGTATTGGACCTCAAGGCTCACCTTTAAAGTAAGGTTTTCTGAACCACATAACTCTGCCTTAAAACATTTCACAACCATACAAAACATCATTTTGTGGGTATTAGCCTCTACTATCGTGAAAGATGAAATTCATCAGGTCCTTAAAATGAAACGGTGCACCAACATGTCAGGCGTTCGCTCCCATTAACTCCCATGTTAATTTTAGTGTGGTAAATCTTTTAAAACTGAAAATTGCTTGTGTTTTTAACTGGTCATTTCTCCTACATGGGTTAACATCATCTCACAAAAATTCCTAGGCATATATTTTAAAGTTTCCCAACAATATCCATCATTGCAGAGTGCTCCAGCTCTCCATTTAGATACGGATGTCCCCCGCCTCCCCCGGGACATGGTCAAAGCTCTCCCGGAGGGGTGAGTTGAAGCTCCTTCTGACGGGAGACTCCGCCAGCGTTCCCAGCAGACCCTCACAATACGTTTGGGTCTGCCGGGTCTGTCCGGCATCCTTCCCCACCATCGGAGCCAACTCACCACCAGGTGGTGATCAGTTGACAGCTCCGCCCCTCTCTTCACCCGAGTGTCCAGAACATGCGGCCGCAAATCCGATGACGCAACCACAAAGTCGATCATCGATCTGCAGCCTAAGGCGTCCTGGAGCCAAGTGCACATGTGGACGCCTTTATGCCTGAACAAGATGTTTGTTATGGACAATCTGAGACGAGCACAGGAGTCCAATACCCTCCTGGGCTACCACCTTATCGTGGTGGAGGGGTTTGCCTGTCCCAGTGATCCCAGGAGCTCCGTTGTCTGGGGCTTTATGCCCCTGGTAGGGCCACCCATGGCAAACAGGTCCTAGGTGAGGGACCAGACAAAGCGTAGTCCAGGACCCCCTAATGATGCTGAACAACATTGGTGCCAAGTTTCCCTTGCCCGGATGCAGGTCACCGGGGCCCCCTCCTGGAGCCAGGCCTGGGGCCGGGGCACGTTGGTGAGCACCTGGTGGCCGGACCTCTGCCCAGGGAGTCCGGCCGGGCACAGCCCGAAGAGGCAACATGGGACCCCCTTCCCGTGGGCTCACCACCTGCAGGAGGGGCCGGGGGGGTCGGGTGCATTGTGTGTTGGGTAGCGGCCGAAGGCAGGGACCTTGGCGGTCTGATCCCCGGCTGCATAAACTGGCTCTAGGGACATGGAATGTGACCTCTCTGGTGGGAAAGGAGCCTGAGCTGGTGCGCGAGGTTGAGAAGTTCCGACTAGATATAGTCGGCCTCACCTCGACGCACAGCAAGGGCTCTGGAACCAGTCTTCTCGAGAGGGGTTGGACTCTCTACCACCCTGGAGTTGCCGATGGTGAGAGGCGACGGGCGGGGGGGCAATTCTGGTTGCTCCCCGGCTCAGTGCCTGGATATTGGAGTTTACCCCGGTGGATGAGAGGGTAGCCTCCCTTCGCCTTCGGGTGGGGGGACGGATCCTGTGGCCCAAACAGCAGTTCAGCGTATCCACCCTTTTTGGAGTCCTGAGAGGGAGTGCTGGAGAGTGCTCCTCCTGGGGGCTCCCTCGTCCTCCTGGGTGACTTCAATGCTCACGTCGGCAGCGACAGTGAGACCTGGAGAGGTGTGATTGGGAAGAACGGCCCCCTGATCTGAAATGTTCCTGTTTGATAAAAATGCAGTGAATTGGGATTATTTAACTACAACCTCTACAGATTATTTACCTTCATCACAGTCTCATCACTATTTCTGATGTTTCCTCAGGATGGACGAGGACAGAGCAGAGTCCACAGTGTCCAGCTGTGTGTCCCTGAAGAGTGACATGTCCAAAGATGGAATGATAGACTTCAGATGTTCAGACAAAATGTAAGAAAACTAAAGTGTGATGATGTGTTTGTGTGGCAGCCTTTAAACTTTGGTATTGGACCTCAAGGCTCACCTTTAAAGTAAGGTTTTCTGAACCACATAACTCTGCCTTAGAACATTTCACAACCATACAAAACATGATTTTGTAGGTATTAGCCTCCACTATCGTGAAAAATGAAATTCATCAGGTCCTTTAAATGAAACGGTGCACCAACATGTCAGGCGTTTGCTCCCATTAACTCCCATGTTAATTTTAGTGTGGTAAATCTTTTAAAACTGAAAATTGCTTGTGTTTTTAACTGGTCATTTCTCCTACATGGGTTAACATCATCTCACAAAAAGTTTCCCAACAATATCCATCATTGCAGAGTGCTCCAGCTCTCCATTTAGATACGGATGGGTAAGACATGGCAGGTCTGTGCAGCTTGTTCTGTCACACTGTTCCACCACATGTCATGAAAATTCATTAAAAAGTCTATTTTTAAGGCTCCTGGTTCTAATAAACCCATAGACAACAATATCAGTCATTTCTAAATGGTTGAAATAAGCTTTTGAATACGCGTGACCTCTGTGCTATTTAATGATCAGTTTCAGAGACCAGACGACTGTATTTGGAGCATAAATGGAGAACTTTTGTTCTATTCTATGAGTTTATATTCCTGATTTGGCACTTTTATTTTTAACATTAATTCACAATGAAGAAAAGCCACTAAACACTTAGATCAAATACACTTTTCTCCAACTTAACGAGCTTGTTAGAACGTAAATAACTTTATATTTTTTGCTCAATGTTCATTCAATCTTCAACTTTCAGAGCAAACTGAAAGTAGAAGTGAACGCAGCCTTTCTTAGGCGTTGCTAACGCCCAGTAGACATGTATAACCACTATTCCCATTTTTGACAGCTATCAGAAACGGTCTGCTTCCATTGGAGATTCCTCCTGTCCCGAGGGTGAAAAGAAACGGAGAACTGAACTGCAGACCGCCGACCTGAACAACAGCGTCTCACGTAAGCTCGTACATTTGTATTTATAAGATACTTTTGGGTCGGAATAAAGGAACAACTTGTGTATTTACAATGTGCAAGAGAAGATCCAGAGAGCTCTTGTTTGGTTCCACTGGAACCCCTGGACCCTCTGAAGACCTTCCTAAATGCTTAGACAGTATTTAGCAACATTTAGTCATTTAGTTCTGGAAAGTGTTAAAGAGTTGAAGGCAGGTGACCTTTACAGGACAATGGGTCTGCTGAGTATGATGTGTTTGGAGAAGGTTTGATGTGTTTTTCTAAATATCATCCAGCTTTTACCAGCTGTTTAGTCCAAGCAAACTCTTAGAAGACATGGAAATGGTTGTTATATACTAAATTACATTGAAACCCAATGAAATAAAAGAATAGGTGTACATAAGAAGACATAACATTTCAAAGTGACAGTAAGATGGGTCATTACCCGACTGTTGCTTCTATCATTCAAACATGACAGAATATTTTCCAGTTGAGGACATCTGTGTTACTGCTGTAGATGACAATTGTAAAAGGATTTAAAAGATGGTTTGTTTCAGAGGGTGGTGAACTGCAGGAGGTGATAGAAGGTCATAAGATGAGTCTGAAGAGAAGATGTGAACATGTGACTGAAGGAACTCATGAAGCAGGAAGTGGAACCCTGCTGAACAAGATCTACACTGAGCTCTACATCACTGAGGGACAAAGTGAGGAGGTGGACACACAACATGAGGTGAGACAGCTTGAGAGAACCTCCAAGAAGAACATCCAGGACACTCCAATCAAGTGCCAGGACATCTTCAAAGTCTTATCTGAGCAACAGAGACACATCAGAGTGGTTCTGACCAACGGTGTCGCCGGCGTTGGAAAAACCTTCTCAGTGCAGAAGTTCAGTCTGGACTGGGCAGAAGGTTTGGAGAACCAAGACATCAGTCTGGTGCTTCCGCTCTCATGCAGGGAGCTGAACTTGATCAGAGATCAGCAGCACAGTCTTCTCTCACTGCTTCATGTTTTCCATCCAACATTACAGAAGATCAGAGCAGAAGATCTGACTGTCTGGAAACTTCTGTTCATCTTTGATGGCCTGGATGAAAGCAGATTTTCACTGGGTTTCAACAAGCATCAGGTCATCTCTGATGTCACACAAGTATCGTCAGTTGGCGTGCTCCTGGTGAACCTCATCCAGGGGAACCTGCTTCCCTCAGCTCTCATCTGGATCACCTCCAGACCTGCAGCAGCCCATCAGATTCCTCCCTCGTGTGTTGACAGGATCACAGAAGTACGAGGCTTCACTGACTCCCAGAAGGAGGAGTACTTCAGGAGGAGGTTCAGTGATGAAGATCTGTCCAAGAGAATCATCTCACACATCAAGGCCTCCAGGAGCCTCCACATCATGTGTCTGATCCCAGTTTTCTGCTGGATCACTGCTATAGTTCTGGAGGACATGATGACCACAGACCAGAGAGGAGAGCTGCCCAAAACCCTGACTGACCTCTACTCACACTTCCTGATGGTTCAGATAAAGAGGAAGAAGCAGAAGTATGCAGGAGAGCAGAGACCAGAGGAACTGACTGAGGCTGATAAAGAACTCCTTCTGAAGTTGGGTCGACTGGCGTTTGAACATCTGGAGAAAGGAAACATCATGTTCTACTCAGAAGACCTGGAGCAATGTGGACTGGACGTCTCCGAGGTGTCGGTGTACTCAGGAGTTTGTACAGAGATCTTCAAGAGAGAGAGTGTGATCTTCCAGAAATCAGTCTACTGCTTTGTTCATCTGAGCGTTCAGGAGTTTCTGGCTGCCGTCTACACGTTCCACTGTTACATCATCAATAAAAGGATTATGGAGTCTTTCTCAAAATATTTGGAACCAAACCCTTTTTCCTGGTTTGTTGGGTTGCATACAAATAACGATCCAGTCACATCTCTTGATGACTTCCTCAGGAGAGCACTAATGAAATCTCTTGAAAGTAAAAATGGCCACCTGGACTTGTTTGTTCGCTTCCTTCATGGTCTCTCTCTGGAGTCCAATCAGAGGATCTTGGGTGGACTGTTGGATCAGATGGAGAACCACCCAGAAACCATCCAGAAGGTCCTCAACAACCTGAAGGAGGTGAACAGTGATGAAATCTCCCCAGACAGAAGCATCAACATCTTCCACTGTCTGATGGAGATGAAGGATCAGTCAGTCCATCAGGAGATCCAAGAGTTCCTGAAGTCAGGGAAGAAATCAGAGAGGAGACTGTCAGAGATCCACTGTTCAGCTCTGGCCTACCTGCTGCAGATGTCAGAGGAGGTTCTGGATGAGCTGAACCTGCACCAGTACAACACCTCAGATGAGGGACGACGTCGCCTGATTCCAGCTGTGAGGAACTGCAGGAAGGTCGAGTAAGTACAGATTTCTGGGGCCGGACATCAGCGTTTAAATCAACCGAGTGGATCATGTCAGGTAGCAATACCCCCTCCAGTGGTCATTCCTTCAATTCTTTATCTCCATTGCAGCGTCCATAAATTAAAACAACAACAATTCATCCAGAAATGTTCAACACCGGCTGGATATAAGTTCAAAGGTCAATCCAGACAAACCAACATAAGGCAGGAATAATAGGAGCCACAAGTTAACTGACTATCATGAAATTACTGTCATGTCATTAAATAACTTTTGTTTGTTTGTGTACATCGTATTCAAACGACAGAAAAACACATTTTAACTAACGACACGTGACTATTTTGCTTCATTTGTTCAACGTAAAAACAGCCGGCCTCGTTGGTTTAAATGGGTGTTTTAGGTCTTTGTGGCGGCTCCGTTTGGAGCCTTTATGTGACCCACAAAGTTGTTTGACCCTTTCCACACCCGTTAGGTGGCAACTTCATCACTAGCAACAAAAGGTGCAGTGAAATGATTTGAAGGAAAACAGGCAGATAGAACAGAAGCTGAGGGCAATCGATGCAACCAGAGACTCTGATGTCATCGATCGGATCGCTGAATTAAGACTTGACGCACCATCGTACAAATTGGATGAAATGCAAAATATCCAAAGAGCCGATAGACAGATAAAAAGATGCACGTTTCTTTAAACCATTTGCTGTAATCATTTTAAATATTGAGTAATTATGAGCTGTTCTAAAATAAGACAAATGTTGAGAATAATTCAGTTGCATTTCAGATCTGATGGTCGTTCAAACTGTTGCTCTACGGTGTTGAATTTAGCTTTTCCAGGAAATGAGCTACATTTGTGTTGAGGTAGATTCTCAGATAAGTTGATTAGAAATCCCAAAGTTTGACTCACTATTTTTGTTTCATACACAACAGACTGTCTGGTAGTTTTCTTTCAAAGAGGCATTGGGAAGTTGTGGCCTCAGCAATGACGTCAAACCCTTCTCATCTACGGGAGCTGAGCTTAAGCAACAACAAAAACCTGACAGATGCCGGAGCAAAGTTACTGTCTTCTGCAATGATGCATCCAAACTGCAGACTGGAGACGCTCAGGTCAGGAGGCCTCTGTTGCTCTTTTCTAAATTTCTTTACATTTCCTGCTTTTCTCTTCATTTTCATATTTAGAAATGTGTTTTTATTTGCCCCATTTATTGGTTTTCTAGGTTGTCGCGCTGCAGTTTATCAAAGATCAGCAGTGACTCTCTGGCCTCGGCGCTGAGGTCCAATCCCTCCCATCTGAGAGAACTGGACCTGAGCTACAACCAGCTGAAGGCTCCAGGAGTGAAGCGGCTCTGTGGTTTTCTCCAGGATCCTCTCTGTAGGCTGGAGACTCTCAGGTCAGCTTTCTTTTATCTTCGAAATAACAACTAAACAATGAAAGGCTTCAAGATAAACTCCATTGACTTTTGGAGAAGAGAAGTTTAGTATGAATTTAAATGAGCCATTGAAAGTCAATTTTATCGATACTTTTTAACTATGTTGTTGCTGTAATATCCCAGTTTATCAGTGGGGGGCCAGAGCTCTCCTGACTCCAAGGGCCCTGATTAAATAATGAAATAAAATAAAATAATGATTTTGAGAAAGTGTAATATGACTTTTCCTCCAATAAGAGATCATTTCTTGCCATGATTCCTTCTCCAGACTGAGCAGCTGCAGTTTATCAGAGATCAGCTGTGACTCTCTGGCCTCGGCGCTGAGGTCCAATCCCTCCCATCTGAGGGTTCTGGACCTGAGCTACAACCAGCTGAAGGCTCCAGGAGTGAAGCGGCTCTGTGGTTTTCTCCAGGATCCTCTCTGTAAGCTGGAGACTCTCAGGTCAGCTTTCTTTTATCTTCCACATAACAACTAAACAATGAAAGGCTTCAAGATAAACTCCATTGACTTTTGGAGAAGAGAAGTTTAGTATGAATTTAAATGAGCCATTGAAAGTCAATTTTATAGATACTTTTTAACTATGTTGTTGCTGTAATATCCCAGTTTATCAGTGGGGGGCAGAGCTCTCCTGACTCCAAGGGCCCTGATTAAATAATGAAATAAAATGAAATAATGATTTTGAGAAAGTGTAATATGACTTTTCCTCCAATAAGAGATCATTTCTTGCCATGATTCCTTTTCCAGACTGAGTGACTGCAGTTTATCACAGATCAGCTGTGACTCTCTGGCCTCGGCGCTGAGGTCCAATCCCTCCCATCTGAGGGTTCTGGACCTGAGTGAGAACCAGCTGAAGGATCCAGCAGTGAAGCTGCTCTGTGGTTTTCTCCAGGATCCTCTCTGTAAGCTGGAGACTCTCAGGTCAGTCAGAGATGATCCAGTACTTTCCCAGGTGTAACTAGTTAGACAATAAATGTTTACATGTTTGATCTTTGTTATAAACGTAGTGTTACAGTTCTCAGAAAAAAGACCACACAGGACAGATTTGCAGTATTAAATTGGTTGAGGAAATCTGTCCCATGTGAGGATGGTCATCAATGACTAGAAAGGAAGTATCAGTTGTAGATTTGTCTTGTTTTATTTTAGGCTGGCCACAAAACCGCCCAAACATTCAGACCAATCAAAAATGGTTCTTCCTGTCTTTTAAAGATCAGAAGGAAAACTAGAAACCCAAAAAGAAAGCTGCTGCAGTGTGCCATGCCCCTTCTCTCCTGAGAAAACCCATCCCAAAAAAGAGAAAAGCCCAAGTGTGAAGTGAGCACCCTGTTAAACCTTGGTACCGAAAGCCTGCAGTCATTCTCATCTTAGGTGGCTTCATTCCAGCCAGAAGCCCAAACCTGCCTCCCTCTTAAAGGGGCAGCAGGTCAGTCCAACCACAGAAACCTTCATGAAGATCTGAAGCTTTCAGCATCCACAATTGTTGCACCTCACTTCCATTGGAGTCCAAATCAGAAGTCAACAAGTTGATTCTACACCGATTCTACACAATGCAACCATTTTAAAAAGGTTTCCATCCATAAGTTTTCACACATTTTTATATAAATCTGTTTGTTCATCACCTCCTTCTTTTGTAATGGTCATTAAAGAAAATGACCTTATTTGAGTTTTTCTCCTCACAAATATGACTTTCTATGAACGATGCAATAAGTGCAGCTTGCAATCTAAGACAATATGGAAGTATGTGAATATAATAGTAGTGGAAGGAGCTCATAAAATAATACATTTGCTCTTCTCATCACATCTTTCTATGTTATTAAAGAAAAAGCTGCTCTTAGTCAACAACATCTAAGACATCAACCAAAAATCCTAATTTTATACAATCTAATATAAAACAGGAGAGAAGACTCTTTCTGCAGAGACACTGGTGGCAGGAATGCAGAAGTATCACCTGCTCAACTTGGAAGGTGGAGCAGAAACCACCAGCTGAGAAGGTCCTCAGCGAGAGGAAGTGGTGGAGAACCATGAAACTTGCTAAGCTCCACCTCAGCTCCAGAGACGGGCTGAGCTGGAGCTGTGGCACCAGGTATCGCCCAGAAGAGCCTCCAACAAACAAGCTCTTCTCTTGGGAGGAGAGGGCTTTGAATCTCAGCTCAGTGTGCTTGTCTCTAGTAGGTGGCAGCTGCACCTTTTCCTGAGGTCCTTGTTGATGCCCTGAGGGGAATTGATGCTCCTGCAATGTTTTCTGGCAGCATTGAGCTTGCAGTGGGGCAATCAAACACACTGTGGGGGGGCTCTCTTTCCTTCTCTCATCTGGAGAACAAGTGACACCAGCTGCCAATCATTGTTGGAGAAATGTGCAGTCAGGGGAACTCTGCGTCCAGACTATAGCCACCCTTCCAGCATCCAGCAGTGTCTAAAACCTTTGATTTGGTTTCACCAGAGAGTGTAGGGATTGCAGGGTCGCTGCAGCATCGCCCACAAGCTGTCAGGAGTGGGTCGCTTTGTCCCAACTCCTGACAAGAGTTGAGTGCTATTGAGAAATGTGGTCTCACAAACTTGGAAGGTATTTTGACCCACACACTTTACATACGGTGTAGATCTTGTCCAACCGCCCTGAAAGAACCCAAAATAGGAACAGACGGCAGATAAGCCGGTGCAGGACCAGAGGTTTGTTGCTTGTAAGCTGTGTTTTGCTCTGGTACATGTTGATTTTTATTTGTCTTCTCTCAAAATAATTGTTATTTTAGCCTAAGTAGCTGCAGTTTATCGGAGACCAGCTGTGATTCTGTGGCCTCAGCTCTGAAGTCCAACCTCTCCCATCTGAGGGTTCTGGACCTGAGCCTCAACCCGTTGCAGGATTCAGGAGTGAAGCGGCTCTGTTCTGGACTGGAGAGTCCAAACTGTAAACTGGAGAGGCTCAGGTCAGTCTTTATTTTTCTACCTATATACCAGCTGCTAAGATGGTGAAGTGAGGCTGTTCTCAACACTGCTGTGATGCACCACATTAAAGAAATTCCTTGTAATATCGTGAATTCAGGTCTGACCCAACTAACGTAGGTTTAGTACTGACGCAGATAACATGCAGACCTGCACCGTATAACCTCATCCTGCATTTTTCAGATTAGAATACTGCAGTTTATCAGAGATCAGCTGTGGCTCTCTGGCCTCGGCGCTGTGGTCTAATCCCTCCCATCTCAGAGAACTGGACCTGAGTAAGAACCAGCTGCAGGATTCAGGAGTGATGCTGCTCTGTAGTTTTCTCCACTTTCCAAACTGCCGACTGGAAACTCTGAGGTAAACACCATTCTCAAAAATGTCCATTATTCCATCCGAGGGTCCTCACACTTTCTGAGTGTGTGTGTTGTGCCCAGTTCCTTCAGGAGGGAGGGCCACACGGGGACCACTTATTCATGATAAATTGATTCAAGGACAATGAAAAAGCCGACAGATGGAACCAAAATTAGACAAAACTAGGTGAGGGTGCCTGGTAGACACCAGCCAACGAGGAGGGAGATGGTGAGGGAGACAGGAAGTCATCTAAGACAGGTTGGCTGTTTCTGAAACCACCCCCTATACCCTACATAGTGCACTCAATAGTGTGGACGCCATTTTGAAATAGAGTCCGAATTGTTAGTGAGCATCGCTGTACCCTATGTAGTGCACTCAATGTATCCCACAATGCACTGCAAAAAGTACAAGCGAGCACCCTAACTCGGAAAATGTATCCACCCTAGCCCCCAGCCGTAAAGGCTGATGGGATACATTTTTTAACGTAATTTCTACTGTGCGGTTTGATATATGAAATTTTTGGAAATAAGATTTTTTTTTTCAGTAGGGGTCCAATATGATCATCTTAAAATATTACAACATAAATGTGTAAAAACAAATCAATCATTCTTCACTGATCCCCCCCCCCACTTAAAATTGTTCTTCGGAATCGTCTGTTCCTCACCAGGCGACAGAATCTCAGTAAAAGAATATTTACAAAGATGAAAAGTAGCTTTGATCCATTTTCTGATGAAAAATTGCTTTATTAAATGTTTTCACTACAGCGGAATATGACTAGAGAATGTTCCATCACGTCTTGGCTTGAAAATGTCAAGGGACACTAATTATTTTCGGTAATAAGTAATTATTATTGTATTATTATTGACATTAATAGTTCATTTTATTAAATAAATTTAATAATAGGGTAAAATATTTCATTTTCATAAAAATGACCGCTGAATGTATTTCTGATGGGTTAAAATAATTAAATGGACCTGGCCACTTTTCCCGGCGACCAGTTCGTAATTATTATGCGACACCATGACGTCACTTTACGTGCGCCGTAAATGACGCCGTTGTCTGAATACTAACTTTAAATTGAGTGAGCTACGTAGTTTACTCAATCCATGTCCCCCATGTAGTGAGTAGTGAACAGGGAACGAGGGTGTGGAGTCGGAAACAGCCGTTGTGCCTTTAAAGATGAGCCACAGGTGAGATGGATCTCCATGATGAGATGGGAGGGAAAGAGGTGGGAGAACCTGGGAAGAGTGAGGGCCAGAACAATATATATTCTCCTTTGGAACAGTGCAAACCTGAGAGGTTGGAATTGTGGTAATTACATATTACTATCATTTTTTAAGCTGTAACTAAATTAAATATTTACAGATCATGCCTTTGATTAACCTTTCAGATTAATACTGGTTTCACTTATAACCTTATAAAAGTTTCCCGTCTTTATTTAGATTAAGGAAATGCAGCTTATCAAAGATCAGCTGTGACTCTCTGGCCTCGGCGCTGAGGTCCAATCCCTCCCATCTCAGAGAACTGGACCTGAGTCAGAACCAGCTGCAGGATTCAGGAGTGAAGCTGCTGTCTGATCTCGTAGAGAATCCACACTATGGGCTGGAGACATTGAGACAGTAGCTGGTTGTAGCCAGTCAACTCCCGCTCATCTGCTGCATCACTCACTGACCACTGGTGAAGAGCATCTGTGGAAACATCTGCCATCTACTCCCTCCATAGATGAAGAATTCAGTTTTTAAAAAGCGCTGGTGGACTTTCAGGAGATCAGTCGATGGTCGACAAAGCAGAAGCAGCTTCGCCTTGAAGTTAAATTAGTTCCTGGTATCACACAATGCATCTTTATAAAGTTCTAAATGGCTCCTCGGCCACTCTTATCAGCATGGAAACATTCTCTTAATTGTCTCTTCAAATGTCTGTATTATACGTTACTATTTTACATCATGCCTTCAGAATCTTTAGGGTTTAGTATTTACTGTCTCTGTGACATGGAGCATTGGAATATTTCAGCTGCAGCCAGCAAAAACCCATCAGAATGACGGCTATCGGTGGGAACCACAGGTCATTTGACTTTAGTCAGTCTGTTCAATGTTATAGGATTTATTGCAATCTAATAAAAACAAATAATAAATGTGGGAAATAGGAAATAAAAAGAAGCAAAATGACCAAATAAAACTCCCATGAATACAGTAAATTTAAAGATGTCAAGAATGGAATATCAGCTTAAATGGAATCAAACATAAAGTGACTTTAAGTTTACTGCAAAAATAAACACAAAAACGCACCAAAAACGTCTCATTCTCTCTTCTGTCTCCACTCATTCTTTTATATTCTCTTAAGATAATGGGGACGGGGTCGTGTGATAACAAAACAACCTAATTGGGGACTATATTTTTGTTGCAAAAACTTTGGCTCTTCAGAAGTTTCTATGTTGGCTTCCACAGATTGTGCATCCACTAAAAACTCAGTGTTTTTGAGGAACTACCAGGAGCGGCTGGAGTGGAGGCCAATGACGCTATAGCTACATATAGGTACATATAGTTCACCGTTATCCTCAACCCAAAAGACCACCAGTTGGCGCAGCAATACTAAAGATAGGAGGTTGTGGTCGTTGAGCAGACGCGGAGTGATATCACGCACAAACGTGCCCTATGTTCTATATACCGTATGTTCGCGACCAAAGGGCGCACCGTATTAAAAGGTGCAGCCTCAGTTACGGGTGCTATTTCTGTATTTAACACATACATCAGGCGCTCCGGATTATAGGGCGCGGGCATGGTAAAACAAACCGGTACGATAGCTTAAAACATGCATGCTAGCGTGTATTTAGCAATTTTGCAAAAGCCGACAAGTCACAACAATGTTTCCAAAATTAAAATTTTCGTATTTTTCGTATTTTGTTATTAAGCCCCGGAGGGCTGAAGCAGGACCGCTGTTAAAAATGTATCAGTCCGCGCTTCCAGTTCTGGTGCAACGTCCAGTTCTAAATGTATGAATCCGCGTATTGACGTTTCAGCGTCCCATCAGTAAACGGAGAGATTTGGATATAGTCCCCCTGAGGTGGTGTTTTTAGAGCAGGTCTTAACAACTTTCTCTTTGCCTGATTAGAGGTCCAATCATTATTTCACTTCCCTATAAAATACTCTTTCAATTTGCTGTTCAAGATCAGATCCCACCAGGTATAATTCATCCTCTAAAGTTTCACAATTTCTTATTCTCTCAGGCTGTTTTTAAACCTTTGGCAACATAAAATAAAGTACTCAACTGGTATTATGTCAGGCTGGTTTACATCACATTAAAGAAGCCAGCAGAAATAAAGCACAACAGTTACACAGACTACACAAAATAATATAGAGGATATAAAAAACAGTGTTGAGATGGGTTTGTGTCACTTTAGTAAAATCAAAGCATTTTTCTTTATGTGCCAGCAATTAACACAATCTAAGAAGTCTTTGACACTAAACATATGGAGCTCCTATAGAACAAACTAAAGATTTGTTGTTATTAAGATAAAGAAATGCAACATTTCCCCCAGAGAAACGATGGCGATGGAAAAAGCCCTGGCTGTGTGTGTGCATCACAGCAGGCGTGGGTTCTCCTCTCTGGAGTCATGCGGGGCTCCTTTGAAGGGCAGATGAGGAGGTTGGTTACAGATTCCCCTCAGAAAGATGATTACGGTGCCAAAGGTCATCACCGGGGTAACCAGGAAGAGGCAGAGTCGGTCTACTGTACGAGCGATGCCGCTCCAGTTATCCTTCTCCTGTCAGGACCAGACATTTACGCCACTTTTGATCTTTTTTAATCAGACTTTGGGTTGAGGACTCTGTTTTAACCATCTGAGCTCATTGTAGTCGTTCTTGTTGCGCATGTGTTTAATGATGTAGTGGCTCCATCCACAGCCGGCTTGATCTCTGCGTACAGCTGATCGCTCGCTCCTCCCTCTTCTTGTGGTTTCACAGCTCCACACAGACACCAAAGCTCAGAACTCAAATGAAGCTACTGATGCTTCTATATCTCATGTGTTTAAATGTTTCTGGAAACGTACTGGCAGTGTGTGTGACTCGGGTCACCAGTCCGTGTCTCCCAGACTGTTTCTCAAACATCAGCTCACTGCGGGACTTCACACTGTAGTACTCCTCAGCCGAGGCAATGTAGCCCACTGAGCTGGATCGCCGCGGTAACGCTCCATCCCAGTACGGCTCTGCCTCAGCAGGGCGGGACATGCGCAAGATGCGGGGTAATCGCTCGAGGAAGAGCTGGCAGGAAAAGAAAACAGGATTTGGAACACTGATACTGATGTGTGTATGTCTGTGTGTTATAGTGGAAAAACCACATGTTCATATATCCTCTTTCATATGTTATTAAGTCACAGGTTCATATATCCTCTTTCATATGTTATTAAGTCATTTGTTCATATATCCTCTTTCATATGTTATTAAGTCATATGTTCATATATCCTCTATATTCTCGTTCATATGTTATTAAGTCACATGTTCATATATCCTCTTTCATATGTTATTAAGTCATTTGTTCATATATCCTCTTTCATATGTTCTTCAGTCACATGTTCATATATCCTCTTTCATATGTTATAAAGTCATTTGTTCATATATCCTTTATATTCTCGTTCATATGTTATTAAGTCACATGTTCATATATCCTGATGTTCATCTGTTCAACAAAGGGACAACAGGATGTGTGTGTCTTACCTGTTTGGTCCACTCAGACATGACGTGCGTGCTCGGCGTCCTGAAGTGGAGGTTGAGGACGACCACACAGTTCAGCACCACCACCGTCACCACCACCATGATGAACATCAAATATCATGTGTTTAGATTCTATAAAATCTTGACTCAGCTCAGTTTAAAGCATCATGTCACAGTTTGTCTGCGTTTCAAACAACAATGAAAAATCCTGCCCGTGCATGCATGAATTTGAGCGTGCAGTTCTGCCAGTCAAAGGGGAAATATTTGACGCTGATGGAGCAGGACGATCTGAAGATGGCGGGTGGTAACCAGAAGCAGAAGTATAAATAAAAGGACAAGTGATACTTGTTCATTGTTATGACTATTTGATCATGTTAAAGGGGTTGAAACCATATTCTGAAAGATAAAGGCAGTGTTTGATTAGAAACTCTTTCTGAACTCTGGTGCTCTGAAACATCTCCGCTTCCATTTTCAGCTGTTTTCATTATCAATAACGTCAAATCATCCATCCATCCAAATCGTTGTCCTGTTGGACCACCAAAGGACAAACACTTTCCATTTAGCACGGGGGAAAAAATCCTGTTTAGCAATAAAGCTCGGCTCCATTCTCGGGTTTGTAGGTGTAGCATGAAGTCAGGCCCACTGCTGCTTTCTGCAGCTTTAGGAGAACAAGAATAGATTTTATCAGCAGACTGTGAGAATAAACAAGTGGAGTTTGTTCCTGATTGTAGCAGGAACCTCTGCACAGGTAAAGCTAACACAACCAGCAGGATCAAATTAGAAACACAACAGACAGTAGATGGGGCCAAAGAGTAAAGATGCTTTTTGTAAAAAAAATAAAATAAAATAAATAATAATAAAAGATACAGCTGAGGCTGAAAGTGTCTGAAATAGTCTAATCGTTTGATTATTTCTCCCTCTTCACATTAAACAAGACTTTAAAATTCCTCTTCCGTGATTAAGAAGCTCACCCATTTTCCGCATATCAAGCTTTGCCTCCGTCCTGAGGTTCTGGCTTCAAACAATGAACTATTCTAAAAACGGAATAATTAAAATAAGAAAAAGAATAATCTTAGAATAAGCAAGGGATTGCGAAGTACACAGTCACAGATTCTCAATTTAATTTTTATGCTTATTTTTGTGAATATATTGATATAGATTTGATATTTTTTAAAATTTGAAACTTTATTGTGTTTCCTTATGTGTTTATCTGCTTTGTGTTATGTGACTGAGGATCAAAACATTTTTACATGTACATTTTGGCATAAGTTAAAAATACATTTGTGTAATTCTAATAGTTTAATATCATACTGTCGAAATATTTGCAAGAGGAAGTTTATGTAATGATAGAAACTACATTTTGGGTACAAATAAAGTTGATGAGTCTTTATATTTTCTGTTCAGTTTCAATGTATTTGTTATTTTACTACTTCCGGTTCCTGTCGCTAGTTTCCGGTCTCGTGAGCTAACTCTCGCTAGCTTGTCACTGACGGTGGTTGTCAGCGCAGCATCAGCGAGTCTCCAGCCCGGACGCGGCTCCTTCGTGCGTCCACAGAGGCTCCGTCTGTCTCCTACTGACTTGTATCTCTACATTTTGTCGTCGCTGCTGGTTGTCAAACGTTTGCTGGAACTTCTGGCGCTCGGCTGCCGGCGACGGCAACTATATCTGTTTTAAAGAAGCGGAGGAGACCGCGGAGGAGGTTCCGAGGATGAACCCTCAGTGCGCCCGCTGTGGGAAGATCGTCTACCCGACAGAGAAAGTGAGCTGCCTGGACAAGGTGAGCTGGATGAGCCGGAGAAGCGTCCTTTTAGTCCGTTTTAGCGAGGATGACAGAAACGGGAACCTTTGGGCAGGTCCTGTGAAGTTGGACACGTCGGTGATTGAGAAGTGGAAGGAAAACGACCCTTAAATAGCTTTTTAGGACTTAAATGGCAGATATCACAGAAAAAGAGCTCATCAATAACTGTAAATGAGCCAGACTTGCTGGTCAAACCAGGCTTTTGTAGGAAATCTGGCCTCGTTTTAAGTTTTTTAATTGCATTTCTTTAAACTCTTAGAACACAGAGGAACTCTTGTATTGGGGGCAGAAAAGGTACATTTTTATCTGGTAAAATTCAGTCAAAAGAGCACTAAAAGCATGAATAAACTGAATCATGTAGATTCTAATGACATAAGCTGGAGCTCCTCCAGTTACAGCCCATAATGAGACTGCAACTGTTTCTGGGAAAGTGAACTTTTATACAGTTTACATTCTGCAGATTTCTGTCCAATTTCAATGCAAACATTCAGGTTAATGGATATAATAGAAATCTGTTACACATCATGGATCAGTCAGTAATCTTGGACAACAGCAACGTTTAATCCTGGATCACTGCTCCATATATTTAAATGAACAAAGACGGCTGATACTGATTTAAGACAGAATTTGCATTTTGATGATCACATTCATCGGATTTTTAACCACTGATGGAAACATACTGATTCATTTCAATGATTTCTTTTGACTCCCATTTATTTGGCTGTTTGGATATCATATTTACTCGTGTGTGTGTGTGTGTGTGTTCTATAGAACTGGCATAAAGGATGTTTCCACTGTGAAGTCTGTAAAATGACCCTGAACATGAAGAACTACAAAGGCTACGACAAGAAGCCGTACTGCAACGCGTGAGTGCTGCTCGTTTACGCTCTGTGACGCCTCCTGAACTTCTGATCTCCGACTTGCTCGTTTCTCCTGCAGTAGAAATGTTGTTTTCTGTGTTTCTGCCCTGTTTGCTACACAGGTGTGAATCTTATTTACTGTTAGAGGCCTTGAGAAATATATAAAAGCAGCACTGATGCATGTTGTAGAACATTTTAACAGTTTAACTCATTTAGATATCCAAATTCAACATTTATTTTACCGTGATAATCAAAGACTTGCTGTAAAAACTCTAATATCTGTATTTTGCCATTGCACCCTAAAAAAAGGAAAAGTTACTAATTGACAATGACAAACAGGGAAAAAATGTCTCTTTCTCTCTGCATCTGTGTGCAAACTGACGTCTAAACATGAATTCAGATCTTGGTGGAATATTTTCCAAGTGCTGTTGTTGTAAAGATTGTGTGATTACGTAATGCATCTGCCCACATAACACAGATTACTCAGATCTTAATGTGCCAGAGAGAACTAATCATCATTTCAGGACTCCTGGACAGAACATCATTCATGGTTCTGTTGTGAAGACGAAATAATCCGGTAAATTCAGTACGTGGCTTTTGGACCCAACCATCTTTACTGTTTACAGCTTGGATCTACCGGAACGTCTGCAGCACCTCTGGAATCGTTACAAGCAGCTAAATGTGCTGAGTGGCGACAGAAATACTCACATCTCACCGTCAATCAATCAATCAATCAATCAATCAATCAATCAATCAATCAAACTTTGTTTATGTTGCAATCAAGATGGTCTGTAGGTGCTGTACAGAATCCCAAGGCCTGACCCCCAGGGCAGGGAGGGAGGAGGAGGGGGAGGGCAGGCAGACGTAAATCATGCAATACGTTTACAACAAGCTGTCAGTGTAATAGCTGAGCGGGTCAGTGGGGTCAGAGGTCAGCGATACCTGTCGATGGATACAGAGCGGTCGTCAACCAAAGGCATCGGTCAAGTGTGAAAACACTGTAGCACATCTGTAGCACATCTGTAAGCATCTGTGCACGAGTGGATCTGCGCTGGTGTCAAAAGACTGAGCGGCTGTCTGACCCGTAACTCCCGATTATTCTCTGTTTTAACCTTCGCAGTAAAATACTCCAGTGTTTCACCTGCCTGTATGAGCTCGTGCACACATTGAGTTTATTCTACCGACACAGAGGAATCGCAGCCTGGATCCGTTTTATGCTGGATCCCCGGAGCTCTGGAGGACCCTCATGCAGTCGGAGTAGATGGCCACAGGAGCGACCTGCCCTCATGACGGGGGTGTCAAAAACAACTTAGAAGGAAAACATGGATGAAATGAAACCACTGGAAGTGCAGCGAGTGAGGACAGATCAGAATGGAGCGCGTGCAACCCCCCCACACACCCAAAATTAAAGGAAGGATTCGAGGATGAGCATCATCATAAGAGGAGAAACAGGATGGAGGGAGGAGGGCTGTACTGGAGGCCCACTGAGGGGTTCACGCATGAACGAGCAAATAGAAAGATGGAGGACAGTGAGGACAGATGACTGGAGAAGGCATCCCGGTGTGAGAAGGACCGTGTCCATAAACAGCCCTCTGTTGTTGTTTTTATTCATCATGTGGGTGAGGAACGCTGGTAGCTCTCATCCATTCCTCTCCTTCTCTTTTTACTCTTTTCTGCTTATCTCTTTCCTTCTTTCTTATTGCATTTTATTGCCTATTTTAATTTGTTGACCCTTTGGTTGCTGCTTTTTTGGGATTATCTCCCTCCTGGAAAACAATACTTCCACATTTTTTTTGTGCAGCACTTCGCAAAAACCAAAAACGAACCCAAAGTGCTTCAGAAAAGACAACATTTACCCCACAGTGGAGGAACACAGGACTCTGCTATGGTGGCGGACAATTAAATGCTCAGATAAATGGAGAGGTGCCATGTCGTTAAAGGCTTTAAGACAAACCTCTAGAGTTTAAAATGAGTTCTGAAATGACCTGGATGCTTGTGGAGTGATGACAACAGGAGAGGGAGGATGTTCAGAGCGTTGCAGTAGTCCAACGGTGAACTCATGAAGGACTCGGGTCCTGCCTGTCTCCGAACAGCTTGAGTTCTGGCCCGTAGACGCAGCTGTAGAGGCTCATCTTGAGAGCAGAGCTAATCTGCTTATCAAATTTTAAACATTGTCAAATGTTACTCAAGATTTCTAACCTCCGGTTTTAGAAAGAACGCCAGAGGTGGACGGGTGCTGTGATTCTTCAAACATGGCATCAGTCATGATAAGCAGAAGTGTGAGAGATTCATCTGCATGGAGACATGTTTTAGTTTTATTCTGTCACTCTGAAGCTTGATGCTGATTAAAAAATGAGTTATATAACAATCTAAAAAAACTACAATCAATGACCTGATCAGGCTGTAGAGTTACCTCAAATGACCAAGGTGTGTGTGCGCGTGTGTGTGTGTGCGTTATAAACAGAACTGATGGTGAAATGATGGAAAAATGGAACCAGAAAACCATTATAGGTTTTCTGTGTGACTGCTGCTGTATTTAGGTATTTCTACTCAATTAAAAGAGGAAGAAAGTCCGTATTTGGCCTCACGCTAGCAAGTATAGCCCTAATATTAGCACTCTCCAACCTCCCTCCTGTGTCTATTTAAGGTGTATAACTGTAACCGTCTGTCTTCAGACATTACCCCAAGACTTCATTCACCATTGTGGCCGACACGCCAGAGAATCTGAGACTGAGGCAGCAGAGCGAGCTGCAGAGCCAGGTTTGTCCTCACTGTGTCATAACGTTTCATATCTCTACCCATCTGGAACAACGCTGGGATCCACACAATCGGTGTTCACACACAGTTGTGCTCCTGAAACCCAGAGAGGACGTGTTGACAACATCACCCATACCTCTGTACCATATGTCCTCGTGTGTGTGGGTGTGTGTGTGCCTGCCTGCATGTGTGAGAGAGAGAGTGTGTTTGTTGGAACCCTGTAGACAAGTGTACAAAAGCACAGATGTCTACTCAGCAGACAACAGGGAGCGTGCTGTGTGTGTGTGTGTGTGTGTGTGTGTGTGTTTAAATCAGGATTAAGTAGAAAAATATCTCTGACCTTTTGGATCTCCTGCAGGTCAAGTACAAGAAGGACTTTGAGGAGAGCAAAGGTCGAGGGTTCAGCATCGTGTCGGACACCCCAGAGATGCAGAGACTGAGAAGAACTCAGGAGCAGATCAGTATTGTATGGTCACACACACACATCTCATCTTTCAATAATGTGTGTTTAAACTGTGAAGTGTATGAGAGCTGGGTGCTTTGGTCAGTGAACAAACACACACACACACACACACACACACACACACACACACACCTTTTTATCTGTTTGAAGAGGAATTTCTGCAAAAACTGAGTAAGTGGCCTCTTTCCTTCTAAATTTAGTTGTTTTAACTAATAAATAACAAACTATTCATTCAAAGTTTGTTTTCGTTTTTCAGGGTTTTCTGGAAAAGTGATTTAATTTCCTGTTTTAGTTGTTTGTTTTTACGTTTGTTCGATGTGATCCTTTCTGTCCTGGATGGACAGAGTCCCATCAGTCTTCTGCTCTCTTCCTGTGTTTGCCTGGGTGAGTAATCATATTAGTCCACTGTGTTAACACACCACATATTCTTCCTCCTCGCCCCACGCTCCTCTTTAAATAAACACACATGCACACACACACACACACAGCCTCTGCTTCAATAGTATCAGCCCACATGTTTATGTGCTACTCAGCTTTTCAAGGTTGACCTGATGAGAGAAGAGGAGGTTTGAGGTCTGATAGATGGAGCTGGTGTGAAGATGATGTTTGGAATCCAGCTTTGCCTTCATGTCAGTTGTGATGAGCTTTAACGGTGGATCCCATCAGGACAGGATCAGGCTCATGCTGCCTTAAGATGTTATCATCTGTGATGATGTGTTGGCATCTTGTCACAGCTGTAAACGATGGCGTCGTCGATGGCCATATAATGGCAGCAGGAGCAGATAACATGTAGTTCCATTTCACTCATGAGAAGTCAAATCAAAAAGGGACATGGTTTAAAAACATGACTTCATATTTAGGGCGGCATCAGACACTCAGAAAATTCTTTCCAGTTCACCGACGTGCCCTTCAGACCTGTGAACCCGAGGCTGGCACTGACGGGGCTGAAGGGCTTGGCACCGATAAGGGCTTAAGTGGAGGGCTAAATGTGGACATTAATAGTGATAACGACTTCCTGATGAGAGGACATTGAGGAGACGAGTAGATGAGGACGTTAGAAATCAGAGAACCAAGACGTGAGAAGGTTGAGCTGGAGAACACGACAACAACGAAGAGCTAAAGGCTTGGAACAGTCCTACTGGCATCAGACGGATCAGAAAACCCCCAAAGGTCACAGCTCCAGGAACCTTCCAAACAACGACCTTGACTGAAGAGAGGAGGGAAGGTCAAAAGTAAAGTTCATTGAGCCCGTCGTGAAAAAGGTGAGCACAAGATTGAATTGAGATTTTGTTTGAATTTCTCTGGGGTTCCTTTGCTTTTTCTTAACTTTTGAGTGTAGCATAAGAAACGTACAGAGGTGAGATGTCCTCTGTCCTTAGAGGAGACTGAGATGGAGGTAGAGAAGGCCCCTGCAGAGATGGTCGGTGAGGTGGTGGAGGTTACAACAAAGGTGGTAAAGCAGGAAGAATCTTTGGAAGAGACCGTAGTTACGACGGTCACAACAACAGCTGTCGACACCCTTGATGAAAAGACCGACACAGAGGAGAAAGAACCGGAGGACACTGACAAAATAAGAGAGGGAGAAGACGATGAAGAAGAGGAGCTGGAGAAGGAAAGAACGGAGATGAAAGGCGGAGAGGAGGAAGAGGAGAGTCGAGCAAAGAAGTTGACGGGGCTGTGGGAATCAGAGGTGAGGACGTTCAGCAGAAAGGTAGCGGAGGTTCCATAGTGACGCCCTCCAGCCTTCTATCAACACAACATTACAGTGGAGAGACGGAAGGAATTCTCCTCTCTGCTCGTTTGCTTATTGTTTGCTCGTTTGCAGCTCTGGTCCAGTGTGAAGCCTCCACTTCCAGACCCGGCGTTCAACAGGAGATGCAGTTTGCTCGCCAGTGATGTGAGTTCCTTCAGTCCGGTTGAGCTTTCTGTCACTGCGCCGTTGTGGTGCTGTCAGGCTCCGTTATTTTATTGCATTTATACCTCCGTCCCCTGAGGCAGGACACCGTAGGTGGACCAGTAATAGAGGGGTAAATCAGTCCACTGTCGGCTATTCTGAAGGTTCTGACCAAAATATGAACATACTAATTGTTGTTCAGCGAACCAGAGCTGTTTGGATCTAAACTCGGGTTAGTTCTGGCAGCAGCAGGCCTTCACGCTCTTCCTCCACCTCTTCAGATTTGAGCACATGGTTGCCATGACTACCAGCCAGCGGCTGTTTTTAACTATACGTGAACAGCTAGAAGTCCTTTGACCGCTGCTGGCGTCCTCTGAAGCTCACATCTCACAACCGAATGGTGAATGAGGCTGGATACTGTAGCTGCATGTGGGAGGGTGAGAAGCGGGTCGGCAGAGGTGAATCCAACACGGCAGCTCGCGTTCAGCACCGTGACTCATCAGCTGCGCTGAAATCAGGTCAACCCACCAGCAGTTCTCTACAGTTCTGAGCTCCAGCTCATGAAACAAGAACATTTTTGTCATTGTTTCTTTCTGTTTTTTAAAGATTTCTACAAAACTGTATCTTGACCTGATTACAAAGTCTGATTGCTACAGTAGTAATGTCACAGTAGTGTGTGATTGTAGCAACACCTAAAGATCAGTGAGTCTGTAGAGTTCAAGCCTTTGACAAAAAACAATCAACTATTCAACTGTGTGGACAGAAACCAGAAATATCCAGCAGAAGAATGCAAGAGCATGACGGGAACTGCGTCACATGTTACAGTTTCAACACAAACAGGGGAAGACGGCGAACAATCCCATTGTTCCATTTATGCGGCACTTGTCCTCATTACAGTAATGTCAGACATTGTTCGAGAGGAGTGGTCTTGTTCTTGCTCCCAGGCTGCACCACTTCCCAAAAAAGGTTCTTTTAGTAATCGACAACACAGCCATCGTTGGGTTTATTACACAGACAACGACAGTTCTGGATTGTAGCACTAAAAGATGTTTTGTGTGCGGTCGTGAACACGCTCGTTCCTCCTCTGGCCTGTAGGTGAAATATAAAGAGGACTTGGAGAAGATGAGAGGTCAGAGTCTGTTTGTTCCTGGAGCAGAACTCATTCATGCCAAGAACATCAGTGCTGTCATATCTGAGGTTTGAACACACAGCCCCACACACACACACACACACACACAGACGGTCACACTAATCTGGTTTGTGTTATTGTTTCAGTCCAAGTACAAAGAGGAGGGTAAGAAGGAAGCCTCCATGTCTCTGTACTCGGTCCTACCTGAGACTCCTGAGACCCAACATGCCAGAGAGGCCTCAGAGCTGCGGAGTGAGGTACTGATGTCAGTGTCTGTGAGGAGCAGCACAAAGAACAGACATTTTCAAACGTTTCTCAGTGGCTCCAACCTAAAGTCTGTAGAATCTAGACAGATCAGAATGTTCGTTTTGAATAATAACTGTGGAAGCTGGTTGGTCTCTGCTTCATTTCCAGGTTAAATATAAAGGAAACATGAAGACCGAGCTCTCCTCATCTCTTTACTCCCTGCTCCCAGAAACAGCCGAGACTCAGTTTGTCAGAGAGCTCACAGAGATGCTGAGCGAGGTCAGGATAGATGGATGGATGGATGATGGATGCTGAAAGTTACTTCTGTCCTTTTCTTCTGTCTTCCATCTGGTCTCAGACTGTTTCCTCCCACTTCAGAGATGAGTCCAGTTATTCTTGAGTCAGGAAAAACCAGCTCCTCTATATGAGTTAACAGCAGCGCAGCAGAGAATAACAAGCAGCCTTTACTGGTCATTCTGGACCATTAAATTCTGTTTGTCCTGGAAACCTGTTTCAGACCAGACTTAACTGAAAAGCTTTCTGGCGCCGTTCCATTTGTCACATTCAGAACCTTCTGTTCCTCAGAACAAGTATAAAGAGGAAGGAAAGAAAGAGATGAGCACCAGTCTGTACTCTCAACTTCCTGAGACCGCCGAGATGCAGCTGGCAAAGACGGTGCAAGAGTTTCAGAGCGAGGTACAGCAACGAGATCTTTATTCTGATTTCTATCAGTGATGCTGTTTCATCAATCGCATCATTCTGGTCCAGCTTGCATCAGAACTTCTGGTATTAGCAACGCAGCTAATTGCGCTAGCTGTGTAGGAACATTTTAATATGCAGCAGTTGCATGAAAGGGGAAAAACCTTTTCAGCTATGATCTGCATCATGTTCACCAATCGCACGTTAAAAATGCCGGTGGCCTTTCTCAATCTGTCTCAGAAAAAGTACAAAGAAGATGGAAAAAGGAAGGCCTCCATCTCCCTCTACTCTCAACTGCCAGACACCCCAGAAATACAGCACGCTGTGGAGGTTTCTCAGCTGCAGAGCGAGGTACAAACACACACACACACACACAGGTCCTGGGTCTCTCATCCTCTCTTTTCATGTCTGTCTCTTTCAGGTGAACTATCGGCCTAAGTTGCAGGTTAAAAGAGCTCCATCCTCTCTTTACTCTCAGCTCGCTGACACTGCGGAGATCCAGTTTGCTCGAGAGATGACAGAAATGCAGAGTGAGGTAGGACACACCAGGAACATTCACCTCAGTCACCTCGAATTGATCCAGGATCACTTCACATACCACGCATGCTTTTATTTCTGTTTCAGAGTAAATACAAAGAAGCCGGCCGACGACGCCTCTCTCAGAGTTTTTATTCTCAGCTTCCCCAAACTGCAGAGACTCAGTTTGCTAAGAGTGTTGCGGCGCTGCAGAGCCAGGTCAGATCAGTATGTCTTCAAATGCTAAATCTGAAGAAGTTTTAACTTCTTCTGAATTTTAGAAGCAGTACAAAGAGGCGGACAAGAGGGGCGTGGCCTCCTGTTTGTACTCTCTGCTCCCAGAGACGATAGAGACAGCGCACGCCAAGGAGGCGTCTGAGCTCTGCAGCGAGGTACACGGTGTTTATTTTGTGGGGTATACCTGTGCCTCTTTACTGTATGTTTTGCTGTCAGGCATTAGTATAATTACATAAAGATAACCTCTGACAGTAGGTAACTGCACCCAGGCCTGTTTTCTTTAACCAGGTGAAGTATAAAGAGGATGGTAAGAAGGAGATGAGCATCAGCCTGTACTCTGTGCTACCTGAAACCATCGCCACCCAGCATGCCAAAGAGGCCTCCGACCTGCAGAGCCATGTACTCAAATACGTCCTTTTGTGCTTCTCTGCTACTCTCACAACTTTTTTGCGTCACTGTGATCGTACGATGACGGGATCACTCATTCTTTTCTGCAGCTCAAATATAAAGAAGGTCTGAGGCAGCAGATTCAGAGCAGCTTGTACCATCAGCTGCCAGAGACCAGTGAGACACAGCTGGCCAGGCAGCTGTCCGAGCTGCAGAGTCAGGTAGGAAACGTAACGTTGAGCCCACACAGGAACACCAAGCAGAACTGCAGCCTTCTTCTGGCACTACGTCTATGGACCTAAGTGGACTATCAGCTTTGACCTTTTATTTGCAGATAAAACAAACAAATGTTAGATTTATTTTAACTTAATGCAGCACATCAGCAGCTAGATGATCGTTTCATGTCCTGGAGGGTAAAAATGACGTAAAACCTTAATGAAATGCTCACAAGAGTCTTTTTCAAGAGATGATATGCAGGAGTGGATCCTGCTAATGACCTTTACATTTTAGCTGAAATGGCTACATTTCAAGTTTTTGTAAACTACAACTTTAAACGATAACTCAAGTTTTTAAAAAGTGACTGAAACACATTTACAATTTCCTTCTTAAAAGTCATTTGGTTTAAAAGTTTTTCATTTATGTTGTGTGCAGGTTCGATATAAAGCAGCAGGAAAGGTGAAGAACTGTGAATACCCACGTCTGCCCGACACTCTGGAGACTCAGCATGCTAAGGAGGCGGCAGAGCTGCACAGTCAGGTCCAGAACGCAGCAGCATCACCTGGATACTTTTAAAAAGGTTCTGCTGATCCACTCATTATGTTTCTCTATCGTTAGGTGGCATCCAGAGAAAGCAGGAAGGAGATGTCCAATAGTTTGTATTCCACTATGCCTGAAACACCAGAAACTATCTTCAGCAGAGAAGTGAGCAACAACATCAGTCAGGTAGGAAATCTGCTAATCCTCAATGATCCAGACGATCACTCAGATGAGGTTGGTTTAAAACTGTTTTCAGCTGAGATGGCGTAACACTGATCAGGATATTTGGACCCGTTTGAGCTTCACTCTGATGTTTTCCTTCATAAATCCAGCAGTGTGAAAACAGGATCAAAGAGTTTTTCTGCGCCGCGGCCTCTCATTTGCATTTTAACCATCACGGGATCAAGGCCAGTGAGGCTCAAGTGGGTGTCGAGGCTCGTCTGTGAAAACACAAAGACGTGTTCTTCACAGCATCTGATGGTTTTTATTTCACCATCAATAGTAGACAATAACACGATAATGCCTGTGAACAGAGTATAAATGTCTCACAGCTGCGGCATAAATTATTCAATGTGTTCTTTTCAAAACCAGGAAAGGAAATAAAAATTGCAGAAGGTTTTTCTTTTTCCTCATCAGAGGGTAAAATTTATGCTCATCTTGAATGAGCTTCAACTGAATCTCATCAAATGATGTCTTCTCCAGATAAAGTACAAGGAGGAAGGTCTAAAGAGCCTCTCTCAGAGCGTCTACAGTCAGCTGCCTGAAACCATGGCGACGCAATTCGCTCGCAACGTTTCTGAGGTGCAGAGTGACGTAAGGGCCTATTTCTTCCACTGACACCAACACAAACCTGCATTTCTACATGCACCTTCGGATTTACAGTCAGTCCAGCAGCTGTAATTGTTTTAATTGTTGTAGTTGAAGTACAAGCAGGGAAAGGCAGAAGGGTCCCTTTATTCCACCATGCCCGAGACTCTGGAGACGCTGCATGCCAGAGAAGCTTCTGAGCTTCAGAGCGAGGTAACGCAGACGCACACCTCCGCTTTCATGCCTCGCCCTGCCGGTTTTTAAACACGGATAATTGTCTCTGCTCCCGCGTGTTTCAGCTGAAGTACAGAGCTTCTCTGAAGAAAGATCTCTCCTCCACACTGTTCCACCTGCTGCCAGAAACCTTGGAGACAGCCCACGCCAAGGAAGTCTCTGAGCTTCTCAGCGAGGTGACGTCAGTGCAGACTGGCTGGCCTGCACTTCCATGAAGGAGCTCATGGTGCTGTTGGGTAAACATCAGTACTCCTGTTTCTTTTTCAGGTGAAGTATAAAGATGATAACAGAAAGGACATGAGCATCAACCTGTTTTCTGTTTTGCCTGAGACTATCGACTCCCAACATGCCAAAGAAGCCTCAGACTTGTGCAGCCAGGTACTCACACCAAACAATTTCTCTTGATCACACCCATATGCATGAAAGTGCAGTGTTCTAGTTCTTTAATTCATGTTTCTAGTACATAGGTGTGAAATACCGGATGTTTTATGGAGTCTTTGTGCTTCCTGAAGGTCAAATATAAAGAAGGTCTGAGGCAGCAGCTTCAGAGCAGCTTGTACCATCAGCTGCCAGAGACCAGTGAGACACAGCTGGCCAGGCAGCTGTCCGAGCTGCAGAGTCAGGTAGGCCACTCACACCTCAACTTACATCATCAGCACTAGAAGTGGAAGCCAAGGTCAACGCCTTTGTGTTATTGTTTTTCCAAGGTCAAGTACAAGGAGGCAGGTAAGAAAGAGATGAACTCATGTCTGTACGCCACCCTGCCTGCAACCATGGACACGCAACACGCTAAAGAAGCTGCTGAGCTGCTCAGGCAGGTAAATCTCTTGTTTAAAAAGACCACCGAGACTACGGCTGGAGAGAGTCTGGTGTGCTCGGCTTACTACTGCTGTCATCTTTCAGGTCAAATACAAGGAAAGTGGGATAAAAGATGTCTCCAGCAGCCTGTACGCCACTCTGCCCGACACTGCGGAAACTAGCTTTGCCAGAGAGATGACTGAAATGCAGAGTGAGGTAAATACACGCAATGGTCATGTGACACCCAGGAAAAGCACCGAGATTCTGACTGCATTACCAAATCTTCATTAATCCATTGCTGAAAATAACTCCAACACCCTCCTTCAAGGATAATCAGTAGATTTCACAGCATAGTTGCCGTTTTCTGTATTAAACTCAGGAAGGATTCTGGATTTGCTGTAACTGAATGTTTTTGGATCAGACATAGATCATCTCTGTGTCGTTACCCATGATTTCTGAAATTTTAATACCTCCCAGACTCATATGAGGCTCATATGAGGCTCCAGCATCAGAACCAGAATCAAAGAGCTTTCGCAGGCAGTTTGTTTTTAAAGAAGCAATTGAACATTCATTTCATTGTTTTTTCCAGCGCAAGTACAAAGAAGGAAAAAGAAGCTTATGTCAGAGCGTCTACTCTCAGCTCCCAGAAACATCTGAGACCCAGTTTGTCAAACGTGTGTCTGAACTGCAGAGCGAGGTGAGCGACACCGAGCAGTCAGACCCAAACAGGGAGGAGCTCTGAACCTCTCCATAGATGCTCCTCTGCCATATCAGCTGTTCTTAAAACGACAGTTAGGTTTGAATGAGACTTTATTTACTATTAATAGACTCTTGTTAAGTATTAATGAACCTGAGGTCAGAGACTCATTTCTATAAAAGTTACAACACGAACAGAAGCTCAATTCAACGGGAGAGAAACTGTGAACGCTTGTGAATAAAAGGAAGAATGTACGAAAAAGACGAGCTTAATTGTTGGTTTATGACCCATTTCAGAGGAAATATAAAGAAGCGGGAAGGAAAGCAGCCGTGTCTTCTCTGTACGCGACTCTCCCAGAGACTCTGGAAACCCAGCATGCCAAAGAGGCTTCAGAGCTGCAGAGCCAGGTGAAGTTTAACCTTTAAAGTGACAGAAATGTGGCGGCGGTAACGAGCAAAGTTAGATGGATATAACTCCAGAGCTTCAGTGAGCTGTTGTTCATTTTCCTTCTCCCCTCGATCAGCTGAACTACAAACAGAGTTCAAAGACGGGCTCATGCAGTTTGTATCACCTGATGCCAGAAACCCTCCAGACTCAGTTTGTGAGGGAGCAGATGGACATGCTCAGTGAGGTAGCGTGCTCCACCTCCACCACAGGTTTCAGGCCCTAGCAGCTCTCCTCATTGTTCTGTCTTTGTTCTCTTCTGGTTAATCACAAGGTGAAGTACAAAGAAGACGGCAGGAAGGAGATGGGAGTCAGCCTGTACTCGGTGCTGCCCAACACACTCGATATGCAGCATGCTAAAGAGCTGGGAGACATGCAGAGCGAGGTAGCTAAAGCTTCGAATGGATTTGCTTTTGATTTAACAGGGAATCGTCTGGAGATGAAGCAGATAAACCGTGAAGAATGATTTATAGAGCACCTGGAATCTCAGCTCACATGATGGATTTGTTGTCCCGTGAAAGTGTAAAACTTGAATGTGTTCAGATTAAATACAGAGAAGCTGGAAAGAAGCAGGCATCAACATCTCTGTATCAGCAACTACCTGAAACTCTGGAGACTCAGCATGCTCGAGAGGCTTCCCAGCTGCAGAGTCAGGTACAGCCACAACCTTTACCTGTGCAGACAACTCACCACCAGTTCTCACACACTCTCCATTCTGTTTTCTCCAGATCAGTTATAAAGATGCCGTTAAGAAGGATCTGAGCCACCCGCTCTACCATCAGCTGCCCGACACTCCAGAGGCCCAGTTTGTCCACGAGCTGACCGACATGCAGAGCGCTGTAGGAGAAGTCAGAGTCAGGCGCCGTTCATCAATCTGCATCCATCCATCAACACTGTTTCCTGTCTCTGGGTCTAGAACAAGTACAAGGAAGATGGTTTGAAGAACCTCAGTCAGAGCTTCTACTCTCAGCTGCCTGAAACTGCAGAGATTCAGTTTGCCAAAGCCGTTTCTGAGCTGCAGAGCCAGGTAACCCAAAACTCAACCAGAGCCGCACAAACCTGTCAGGACATCTGGAAACAGCAGCTCAGAAACAAACTCTTTCATTAACTTGCAGAAGCAGATTGTGGTTCCAAAAATACGACATCCAATTATAACACGCTTAATGCTTTTTATGGTTTAATTGGTGGGAAATGCCACAGTTTTATTGTATTTCACACGTTATGCAAATATTGTTTTATAAATGTATTCATTTAACTAATATTTCATATTTTCAGACAAAGTATAAAAAGTCTGGGAGGCAGGAAGCCGGCAGCTGTTTGTATTCTGTGATGGCCGAAACTCTCGATACCCAACACGCCAAACAAGCGTCGCAGCTCCAGAGCCAGGTACACAATTACGCCCCAGATCTGATCATTTTGGACTCCCCGCTCATGCTGTTGTCTTGCAGGTGAAATACAGAGAGGAGGGGCAGAAGGAGCTGCCATCGTGCCTGTTCTCCAGCCTCCCACGAACCCTCCAGATGGAGCACGCCAAGGAAGCCATGGAGCTTCAGAGTCAAGTGACTACGCTCTGCTTCTGATCATGTGACCTCTTACTCAGGCACACTTCTGATTACTGTTGATACTGGAATTTCAGCTAAAATACAAAGAAAATGGTAAGGACACATCAACACCACTGTATCATCTCCTCCCTGAGACCGCCGAGACTCATTTGGCCAAACAGTTGTCAGACATCCAGAGTGAGGTACAGCTTTGTTCTGCTTCACTTCTCTCTGCCTCCCCTTTGTTCCTCTCTTTGATGAGAAATGGCTTTCCCTATTTAGACAAAGTACAAGAAGGACAGAGAGGACCTGCCCAACACGCTCTTCTCTCTGCTACCGGAAACGCTGCAGACTCAGTTTGTCAAAGAAATGGCTGAAACTCACAGTGAGGTGAGAAACTCTCTCCTATTTTTATTAAATCTGAGGGTTTTTGCAATTCTTTCAACACCAACAACATCCACCAGTGCAGAAACATTGATCATCACCTTGTTCCCTGTAAATGTGTGTGTGTGTGTGTGCATGTGTGTGTGTGTGTGTGTGTGTGTGTGTGTGTGTGTGTGTGTGTTCATTGATCAGGTGAAGTATAAGCAGGCAGGGAGGCAGCAGATGGCGTCATCACTTTACTCCACACTACCTGAAACTCTGGAGACCAAACATGCCAAAGAAGTGACAGAACTGCAAAGTGAAGTGAGCCCCAGAGCAACCAGTCAAATCGCCCTCTCTGTCCCGTTGGAATCGGACCGGTTTGTTCTAATTTCTTCCAATAGAATAAGTATAAAGATGAGGGGAAGAAGGAGCTGGCGTCACCTCTCTACTCTCGGCTTCCTGAAACCTCTGCGACACAGTTTGCTCGAGAGATGACTGAGATACAGAGCGAGGTCACACACACACACACACACACACACACACACGTAGGGTAACCAGAGGTCTTTATCCTGAAAAGGATGTGCAACAGATGTGTTTTTTTGCAGAACAAGTACAAGGAGAGTGTGAAAAAGAGCCAGAGTGTCACCGTTTACTCTCAGCTTGCAGAAACCAGCGACACCCAGTTTGCCAAAAGTCTTGCTGAAGTCCAAAGTGAGGTACAGCCTGAAGTTTCGAGGAATTCTATATTCTTCTGTGATTTTGAGTCTAAATGTCACATCTGACGCGCTCTCTTTTAGAACAAATATAAAGCAGGAAGGGCCGACGTCTCCAGATGTTTATACTCGAAGCTGCCAGAAACTCTGGAAACTGTTCACGCTAAAGAGGCTTCACAGCTGCAGAGTCAGGTGCAGGATGCAGAAATAGAGTTTAAAACTCTGGAATTCAGGTGTTTTTGCCGCAAATGAACTAGCATGGCTGAATATTATGGTAATCAGGAGCAAGGTTCACGTCAGTTTGCCTGTTGAAGGCGTCAACATTGGTGTAATTATCTTACTGCTAAATGAAGTTTGAAGCTATAAAACCTGGCGAATGTCATGTGATGGTAACAAAAATGGAAGTTAATATCTGTCACAGTTAAAGTCTTTGGTAACATACTGGCTGATTTTATGGCTTCTTCCACGCAATTTAACACTGTTATTACATTTGACAAGATATTAGCTGAAAAGACACTAGTTTCCTTTTTTATTTTCTTTCAATTTTTTATCTTTATTGAAGGTGAAATACAAGCAGGACTGTAAGAAGGAAATGAGCGTTTCGCTGTATCAGCAGTTAGCTGAAACGTCGGAGACGCGGCTGGCTAAAGAGCTGACCGGCGTTTACAGTGAGGTGAGGAGCGTCGTTAAAATAATTCCTGGCCATCAGCTTCAGCGTCTGATAGATTTGTTGATGTCCGCTCATCAGCTGAAGTATAAGGAAGATGGGAAGAAGGAGCTGAGTAAGAACCTGTACTCGGCTCTGCCTGAGACAGCAGAGACGCAGTTTGCTAAACAGATGTCAGAGATACAGAGCGAGGTGAGGACCATGAACGCATCATTCTGACGGTCTACAGGTGCATCACACGGAGATCGTACCGGTGTTGACATTTAAGGACGTAGACATTAAGGATATTTATCTAATGTGCTGTGGATTTTTCTGCTTGAAGACAAAGTACAAGAAGGACAGAGAGGACCTGCCCAACACGCTCTTCTCTCTGCTACCGGAAACGCTGCAGACTCAGTTTGTCAAAGAAATGGCTGAAACTCACAGTGAGGTGAGAAACAAGCACGCACAGGCTTTCAGAATGATTATATTAAGTTGTATTTCGTCATAACAGGTATAAGACAGGCAAAATAGCTTTTACAGCATTGACAAATCAAACATTTAAGAATTTTCTCGCTGGAGCCAATGATGATACTTGTGTGTACACCATATTGTAATATATTATTACTAATTAATAGCAGTAAAAATAGTTCAGTTCCTGCTGTCCGTTGTGTTTCCTGAGGAGACATGAAGGTGAGACAAAGACTTGTTCTGTCACAAACACCTCAGATAATCTGAACACTGTTGCTTTTTCTGGTTTTCTTATCAGAAATATTTCAGACTCTCTCTCTCCCCCTCGCTCGCTCTCGCTCCCTCCTCCTCCTCCTGTGCTCTCTGTTGGTCACCCACCCTGGCACTTCAGTTTGTGTCTTCTCCTGAGAACTGTGAAGCATTGCGATTTGTTTTAACCCTTTAGATTAAGTATAAGGAAGCAGTAAAGAAAGAAGCCTCCACGTCTCTGTACCATCACCTGCCTGAGACTCTGGAGACGCAGCGCGTTAAAGAGGTGACGGAGCTGCAGAGCGAGGTAAACGCACTCTTTATTTAAGGTTCTTGCTATTCGGCAGGTTACAAAAATACATTTTAGAATCATCGATAAAGGCTTGATGATGAAAGAACCTGTGAGAGTCTAGTGTCGATCCAGATGTGAAGCATTGAGTCTTAGTTGCCACGTGGAGCTCCTTGGGAAGCATCAGTCCATGTCAGCTGGTTGGACCCTGTTTCCTGTAGAACAAGTACAAGCAGAGTGGAAAGAAGCTGATGTCGTCCAGTTTGTACGCTCAGCTGCCGCGAACGGCCGAGACTCAGCTTGCTGCCAAGATGGCCGCCCTGCAGAGCGAGGTAACCACCACAGGTGACGATTCATCGTTGCTGGTTCTGTCTCTGTTATGCTGATGACCCCCAATTATCCATGGGAGTAAACTAGAAAGTCCTTCTCTTGACCGCTGCGAGAGAGGCCGCTTGTTTTCACAGTTTTATCATTAAACATCAATAAAGTTTCCCTTAATTCCGGCTCTGAATGTTTCCCGTCCAGAATAAATACAAGGAGGAAGGGCTGAGGAGCCTTTCTCGGAGCCTCTACTCACAGCTGCCAGAAACTGCTGAAACCCAGCTCGCCAAGACCGTCGCCGAGCTTCAGAGTGAGGTGAGACTGGCGTCCACGTTGTTTTACATCAGTGGGCTGCTCTTCCAGTTCATCACTGAACTGATTTCACCGCCATGTCTGCCTGGAAATGTGCTTCACAGTCCAAGTACAGGGAGGCCAGCAGGAAGGAAGCAAAGACCTGCCTGTACCACCAGCTCCCCGAAACGCTGGAGACGCTACACGCTAAAGAGGCCAGCGAGCGGCAGAGTCAGGTACACGTTGGAGTCCGCTCACCGTTCCCCCTTTAAAATCATGTAAAACCTTCTCAGTTGCTTCCTTTGATTTGTCCAGAAACTCTGAAGATCTTGTTTTTTTATTTTCAGACGATGGGTTTGATTAGAACTGTTGTTGCCTTTGTGATATGCAGATAAAATATCAGGAGGGTAAACGAGAGCTCCGCTCCAGCCTGTACGCCACCATGGCCGACAGCGAACAGATCAAGCTCGCTAAAGCCGCCACGGAGCTTCAGAGCGAGGTACGTGTGAAGGTGCCAGTGGCACAAATGAATATGGAAGTGTAGAACCCACCTACCCGAATGTGTGTTGCAGAACAAATACAAGCAGAAAGGCAGGCGGGAGCTCAGCAGCGGTGTTTTTCATCGGATGGCAGAAACCAGCCAGACGGAGTTTGTGAAGCAGATCTCTGATCTGCAGAGTCAGGTGACGGCCTGTTGCCATCAGATCGCCTCAGCATTACTGACGTTTGCCGTCTTTACAGATTTGTTTTACATCTATTAGACAAAGTACAAGAAGGACAGAGAGGATCTGCCCAACACGCTCTTCTCTCTGCTACCGGAGACGCTGCAGACTCAGTTTGTCAAAGAAATGGCTGAAACTCACAGTGAGGTGAGAAACTGGAATTTGACTCGGTATTTTTCTTTAGGCTCATCCAAGCAAATAGAATTCAACTTTACTCTTTGCTCATCTTTATTGTCTTGGTTGAATCTTCTTTCAAAGATTTCTTTCAGGTTCTTCTCAGAATCATGTTTCACTCTTTCGTGATTTTTTTGAAACTCACGTCAGACTGACGGGATGGTCATGTGACCACACGTGGTCATGTGACCACACGTGGTCATGTGACCACACGTGGTTCTGTTTACAGTTAAAATACAGGCAGACTGGGAAGAACCAGCTGGTCAACTGTCTTTATTCTCTGCTGCCTGAGACCAAAGAAATGCAACATGCTAAAGAACAGAGTCAGCTGTGCAGCGAGGTACACGCACACACACATGCACACAACACACACACACACACACCACGCACGGGCGCACAAAACAAACAAACACAACCCATGAACACGCAAATACCAGAAATGTCATCTTTAAACTTAATTTGTTTCCCACTGTCAAACACTAAGGCTTCTGGGAAATGTGGTCTTAGGTAATTACAGCTGTCTTAGCTGTGTTCACCATTGTTTACTTCCTATTTTGTAATTAATTAATTATGCAAGTTACAGATGAATTGATCTCTTCTGGTCCTGAGTCCTGTGTCAAAAATCGAATTGTTTTAATCTGATTTAGAATTCACCTTTTTTTTCCTGAAATGTAGAATTGTAACTTGCCGCGTGTTGGACAGGCAACAATGGTTTTCCTCCAGGGAAATATTCTGACCTTTCATATCCACTTAAAACATGTTTTGTAGAAATTGTACAAAGAGGGGAGTAAGAAAGACGCCAGCTGCAGCCTGTACGCCCAAATGCCCCAAACCATCGAGACCGTCTTTGCCAAGGAGCTGACAAAGACTCAGAGCGACGTGAGTTTCTGCACCAATCAAACCTGTCAGTGTTTTATATCTGTGCATTTAAACAGCCATGACGCTGTACAGGCGGGGCGTTGTGTGAAAGAACAGCTGTTCTACAGCCCGAGGACATGGACACTGACCTACTGCCGTCACACGCACACACACACACACACACACACACACACACACACACACACACACACACACACTCCTCATGTGAAATCAGAAAATTAACCTAATATAAATTTGCTTGTTGTGTGTTTGTTATTTATTAATCATTCACTAGTTCCAATGCACCTCTTCATATTCATGTTATGTGTTGTTTACGTGCAGCTCAGCACGGTGAACGTTGAGCGGGGGCTCACGTGAATGTCGGCCGCCCCACAAGGGCAGAAAATGTTACCTCGGGGTAAATTTGTCAGATGCTTTTAGGTTTCCTTTCTATTGACCGAGCAATCTGACACTAACTGGAGCATAAAGCACCGCAGTGCCGACAAATCCTGTTCTGCTTTACATTTTTAAAGCTGTGATTTAACTTTAATCAGTGAGCTTTATGTGAAATGTGTTAACGGAGCTGGAGTTTGGACTTACAGGTAAACCAGTGTGGAGTCAGAGTCCAGTGTCTCTTCAGGTGTCACTTTATGACACTATAGTTGTTATTAAGGATGTTTGAAGCCATAAAAATGAAAAAGTCACCTTTCTTCTCATATCTGTAGAAATTCTACAAGGAGAAGTTCAATCGGGAAAAAGGGAAATCAAGTTTCACCAGCATGAAAATGCTGCCGGAGGTGGCGCACGCCACAGAGGTCAACAAGCACCAGAGCAACGTAAGTGACAACACATTTGTACACCACTCATGTCCAGTGGATCAAAAGCAGCTGACAGACACAAAACCAGTTTAGATGATCCCCCTTCCAGAGAGACTAAATACTGGTTGATAGCCAAGATCTCTGAATTCACCTCTCAATAGGATCATTAGCAGTAGTGCGTTACACTGATGGGGTAATATGTTTTCTAGTTCGTGACCTTTATAGGGTAATGTTTAACTTTTGTATATGTCGCCCCCTGCTGGCCGAAGGTCAACTACAGAAAAGGAAAAGAGGAGCTTCATCACTTCAGCATGATGGCTGACAGACCTGACATCATCAGTGCCACCAATGCAGCTAAACTGGCCAGTGATGTGAGTGTGTGTGTGTGTGTGTGTGTGTGTGTGTGTGTGTGTGTGTGTGTGTGTGTGTGAGTGTGTGTGTGTGTGTGTGTGTGTGTGTGTGTGTGTGTGTGTGTGAGTGTGTGTGAGGTCCAGTGTTGCTTTTCACAGTGTTCCTGTTCTTCAGCTGTTCTGAGTCAAGTGCTGATTAATTATAGAAAGCACGCTGCCGCAAACATTGAACTGACATTACGTAAGAGTGCCCTACATTGTGTGTGTGTTTGTGTGCATGTTCACAGGTTGTGTATAAGAATACGAACAAGCTGCCAGTTTACAATGACAGTTCCCTCTTGGCCAGAACTGACATCAATCATGCAAAGGAAGCCTCCAAACTGACCAGCCAGGTGAAACACACAGACCAAATCATGCAATATACCCAGCATGCACTGGGTTGATGGTGTGATTCCTGTCCTGCAGGTGAAGTATAAGGAGGGTTTCGACAAGCACTTAAAGGGCCAGCGGCCTCATTACAACCCTCTGGAATGTCTCTCCTTCAAACACATTCAGGCTGCTGCTGCTCTGGCCAGTCAGGTGCGAGATCCTGTCCTCTTCTGTCCTATCTCCCCTCCAATCCCCCCCTCCCAAAAGGTTGTGTGGAGTTGCCATAGCAGCTTTGAGACAAATAAAGAAAGTTGTGTGAATGGGAGCAGCTGAGGGTGAAGAACGCACAATACCAGATGCACCCACTTCTTTGTTCTTCGTTGCATAGATGTGATTATTCATTTATATATATTTATATCCTCACACTAAGAAATACACATGCACACATCCGTGCACGTATGCATGCATGCGCACACCCGTTGCCCACACAACCACTGTCACAGTATTACGTAACAGCTTGTTGTGTTAAAGCTGGCGGCTGCTCAAAGCCTCTCGCGGTGGCAGAGACACTCATTAGGATGCATAGGAAGCGTTTTGACTCAATCTGGAACAAATGTGGGCTCAAAGGGAGCCAACAATTAAAGACGGGAGCCCAGTAATAACCATGGTGCTGTCCTCTTGTCCTGTCAGAAACACGTAAAATCTCTCTTTGCTGTTTGAATGAGTGCGTGACGTTTTTGGTGAATTCCTCTGGGAAGGGCTGAAGCCCCGCTTGCACGTTTGCATGCAGAAGATCAACATAATGTGATTATTAGAGATCAGCTCTTTGATCAGGACAGATCTCAGAAATGTAGGAAGCCTCTCGTACTAACACGGTTTGGCTACAGGACGTTAAGAGACCAGTCTCAGTCCTGTGAAATCAGGTGGTCTCTCGTCTCTTTTTGGTGTCCAGGTGAAGTACAAAGCCAGCAAGGACCAGAAGCAAGAAGGTTCTTCAGACCTGCCGAACCTGCTGCAGCTGGAACACGCTCTGTATGCCAGCAAGCTGCAGAGCAACGTAGGACACACGCGGGGTCACAGGCGTGACGCTGTTGCTGATGTCACCTGTATCCATTCTGATCTGTGTGTGTCTTCAGGTGCACTATAAGAAGAAGTATGAGCAGACAAAGGCTCAGTACCACTTGGTTGTGGACACAGCGGAACAGCTCCACCACAAGGAGAACGCAGTGCTGCACAGTCAGGTGCCCATTTATGTAATCTGACAGGCACAAGACAATTTCTCACCCTGTTTAAGGCCGTAACGACTCTTAGAACTCGTCCAAAATCACAACTGTCTGTGTTGGTGAAGGTGAAATACAGAGAAGAGTTTGAGCGGAGCAAAGGAAGCTCTCAGATGGAGTTTGGAGACACCGAAGCTTATAGAGTTTCTAAAGAAGCACAAAAGATGCAAAGTGAGGTAAAGAAAAGCCACTTTCTTAACGAGACGGCGTAGCACCAACCTGCGTGAGCGTGTTTTATCTTTCAGCTGAAACAGAATCAGCCTCTCAGACACACATTTGAATTAATAATGAGTGTTCTTTTGGAAGAGCAGCACGTTGTCCTTAAAAGTGAATAAAGGAGCAGGTCAATGTTTTCTGGAGCAAACATCAAATTTCTTTCTTAAAGGAACTTGAGTTCGTGCCTAATTTACTGAGCAAATATTCACCAGGCTGGAAGGAACAAAGAAGATAATGATTTTGATACACAGTACGTGTGTGTGTGTGTGTGTGTGTGTGTGTGTGTGTGTGTGTGTGTGTGTGCTGGTTTCTTAGAAAGAGTATCGAAAAGACTATGAGGAGCAGATAAAGGGCAAAGCTTTAGTCGACATAGACCAAACACCAGCATACATCACAGCCTGCCATGCTAGCAGCCTGCTGAGTGAGGTAAGACATACATACACACACACACACACACACACACAAAGAGATGCAGATCTGCTTAAATGCCTTTATTTGTCTGTATACAGAAGGTTTACAGGAAAGACCTGGAACAGGAAGTGAAGGGGCGGGGCTTATCTGGTGTAGGGTTGGAGGAAACGCCTGAGCTGCTGAGGGTTAAAAATGCCAATCAGATACTGAATGAGGTGATGCACACAGACACTTGCTAAAAAATGCAAATGTTCTCTCTCTAATTTGTGTATGTGCACGTGTGTGTGTGTGTGGGGGGGGGGGGTCTGTAGAAGCACTACCGCAAGGATCTGGAGAAGGAGATTGTGGGTAAAGGCATGGAGTTGAGTGCAGGAGTTCTGGAGATACAAAGAGCCAAAAGAGCCTCAGAGATCCAGAGCGAGGTGACTTTTTTCTTTCTAAAAGATACGGAACGATTTTTGATTGTTTTTGAGTGTGTGTGTTTATGCGCATCTCTACTGTTTTTGAAGATGTTCCATCACACAGATTCCTTTAGAATCTCTTCTACTTCCTGTTGTAGCATCCATCCCTGTTGAACAGAATTCTGTTGTTCAGTTTCCTGCTCTCATGGACAACAAGGGTCTTCTGCTCTGTCCCTCCCCCTGTGCTCCTGACTGACAGAGCTCAGTAGAAAATAGTTTTATATCCTAAATTCAATTTTTTAAAAGCATTTAAAACTGTTTCTCTGTATCTGGGATCTTCAAACCTTCAAATTCATCATTATTCATAAAGCTTCTATTATAACCAAAACTGTCTCTGAGTCCAGTCCTGGTCCAGAAGCTCAGCTAATGGCTGCAGTTCTGATTTTATAATCAGTGATACAGAGATTTCATGTCATCAGGATGTTATTGAACGTTAACTGTGTTTGTTTGTGTTACAGAAATCTTATAAGCAGACAGAGCAGCTCAGAGAAAACTCATATGGGACAGTAATGGACACCCCTGACCTGCTGCACGCCTCCTACCTGAAAGATGTCTACAGCCAGGTGTGTGTGTGTGTGTGTGTGTGTGTGCGCGTGCGTGCGTGTGTGGGGGGTGTTTGTGATGAAGTTTCCTCTGGCCTTACAGAAGAAATACAAAGACGAAGCTGAGCGTCTGAAGGGACGCTTCTGTCTGGGTGCACAAACACCTGAAATGGAGCGAGTGAAATCCAATCAGCAGCACATCAGTTCTGTGAGCCGCCAGTTTTGTTCTGTGCTGTGAGCCGTTCACAGAACCACAAATGTGCAATAACCACCACAATCACAGTAGTCATTCAGCTCTCTGTCGCCCCCTAGCTGCGCTACAGCTGGGACTCCAAGCTGACGCAGAGCCTGATGTCCTCGAGCACAGAGACGCCCGAGATCATCCTGGCCAGGGAGAACAGCAGGAAGATCAGCCAAGTATGCCCTTAAACTTCCTATGTTGAGTACATTAAGGAGTGGATACAGCACAAGCAAATTCACCACTTGCTTCATCAGAAGTTGCTCTTTTACGAATCTCCAATCATTTTTTGATTGCCGCATCTGTGACATGACGTAACTACGTTCATAATTATTGTATTATTAAGGTTATTATATGTTTGAATTGAGTTGCCTCGACCTCTGACCTCTACGCTCTCCTAAAGAGTACGTCAGCATACGTCCTCTCTGCCCAGGTCCAGTATCGAGAGGAAGTGGGCAGCGGCACCGCTGTCACAGACACACCTGAGATGGAGCGAGTCCGACGTAACCAGGAGAACATCAGCTCAGTGAGGAGACGCACACGTAGCACCCGACATCATCCCGTAGCATCCATGTTATCAGAGAGCAGAATAACAGAGGCTTTGATCTCTGCTGCAGGTGAAATACAAGCAGAGGGCACAGAAGGCCCGCAGCCTCGGACACACACCCGAGCTAGAGCGAGTCAAACAAAACCAGGAGAACATCAGCTCGGCAAGACACACACAAACACGCACACGCAGCCTGAGTCTCGGGTTCTTTCATGTTCTGTTTCCCACCGACAGGTGAAGTATCAGCGAGGCCTCCAGGAAGTGAAGGGGCGGAGCTGCACTGAGCTGGACACGCCTGAATACAGGCGTGTCAGGAGGTCACAGGAAGTGGTCTCAATGGTAGCTGGCTGGCCGTCATCCTTCCTGCCTGGCTGTGGGAGGAGCTAACATGAGTGACGTGGCACCACTGACACACCGATGCTAACAGAAACCTGGGTGGCAGCTTACAGAATGTCATGTGTCCAAACATCCAAATCTTTTGTTTGCTCACTGACCAAATGCTCTGGCTGTGTGTGTCTGTGTGTGTGTGTGTGTGAGAGACCTTGTCTGCATTATTTTCTTCACTGATGTGTGTTTCTTCTAACAGGCCAAGTACCACGAGGACTTTGAGCGGACGCGTGGACGGGGCTGCGCACCAGGGCTGGAAAATCCTTGCATGGATCGCTACCAGCGGGCCAATCAGATGATGGGGGAGAGCGGTTACGGCAAAGGAATCCACCCACAGTCGATGGAGCTGGACAGGCGACCCGGAGGCATCATAGTGGGTCAGTGAGTCCACCTATCGCTTGTTTCCTGGTCACGTACGATTCTCTCCCACGTCGCCTGGTTCGGCTGCGTCCACGTTGTTGTGACACAAGGTTGTCCTCTCTGAAGACCTGAAGGTGTGGAGGACAGACCCCGGCTCCATCTTTGACTTCGACCCACTGGAGGACAACATACAGTCCATTAGTCTTCGTAGGATGTCTGGTAGTCCAGCCGAGCCCCCCTCCCATTCAGATAATACGCCCGTGGTCATTAACGCCCCGTGGTCCCCTCACAGTCTCCGCTGCCTTTCTGCTTCACCTTCTCTTGCTTTTGTGCTGGGAAAGTGATCTAACATCAGTCACCTCGGCTTTAAAGCCTCTTTCTGTTAAATGAATGATTCCTGGAGGGCGTGTGCAGTGACTTTGTGCACGTTTTGGCCCAGTTTGATTAACATGAGTGAGACGGTTTGTAATTGCACGTCTCAGTTCGGCCGCGTCTGTATTTTCCTGCAACCTTGAATTCTCTCTGTTCTCCCCTGGACGTGTCGTCGGCGCCGGATGAATTCTGCGCCCCGTTAGAGCGGGCCAACCGCACATTGAGCAGACAGCACTCGCAGCAGTCTCAGTCTCTCAGCTCGTTGACCTCTGACCTCTGGGACGGCAGCAGCACCAACACACCCGGTAGCCCAGCTGGTGTCATTCATCTTCTGAGTTCTCTCATCCAAAATTAACACATTTGTAATGTTTTAACAGGTGGAATCACAACCCTGAACTTCTGTGCTCACAGCAGAAGAGTCTTTTTAACTGTGTGGCTTTTTTCTTCCTCCAGCTCCGGTGCTTCCTGGAGCTTATCATCAGGGAGTGCAGCTGCAGCAGCAGCACCATGGCTACATGCACCAGACCAGCATGTCCTCTGTCAGATCCGTCACCTCCCCTCCGCACGCAGCCACCCCGGTAGGTTCAGCACGAAACCTCACTTAAGCAAGTGAAACAGGAAGTGATGCGTCGGCCCCTTCGGCCCGTTGATCCCCAAACTGTGGTCTGAGCACCACGAATGCAGCAAGAAAGAAGCAAATGTGGTTTTCTTCGGTGTCCAAACTCTGTTGTTGTTCCTGCAGCGCGTCTATCGGGCGCTGTACGACTACGCAGCTCAGGACCACGACGAGGTTTCCTTCCGCGACGGTGACGTCATTATCAATGCTCAGCCGATCGACGAGGGCTGGATGTACGGCACTGTGCAGCGAACCGGCAAGTCGGGCATGCTGCCGGCCAATTATGTTGAGAGTTACAACTAGAGGAGCGAGGATCTTCTGGGGAGGAGGAGGACTGGAGGCGGCTCAGGGGGAAGATCTGTGGGAGAGGAGCAGGAGAGGAAGCGCATGCTGTTGATACCCTATTTTACAGGTCCTGGTTAGAGGTTGGAGCTGAGGAGCACCTGAAAAACCCCTGAAACATTAATACTGAGGAAAAGCAGTGCCACTAAATTTGACAAAAACTGGGGGAAATGATTGATGTATGAAAGTGTAGATGAGAAGAGAGTAATAGAGTGTGTTACTCATGACACATCGCATCTCATTAAAAATGGCACAGAGGAAATTTAATGGTTAAAGCAGTTTTTTTTAAATGTTTGGACAGGAAGACGACGCAGAACCTTTTTGGAATTTAAAAAAAAAAAACTTGTCACTCTCTCAGATGTCAGAATGTGGTTTGGCAATAAATTCATTCTTTCATGGAACCTCGTTATCTCCCATTGGTCCTAAACTAAAATTTAACATCACTCGTCGCTTTCTCTGATGATTTTATTTCCCATCATCCTCTCTGGCAGGCACATTTTACAGCCCTCTAGTGAATCTGATTGGATTAATGCCCTTCAAAATCTAGATGATTCCTCATTTAATGTTGCTGATGGGTGGTTTTCATTTAAGGATAACCTGGTTTTATTCGCAGAGCTGTATTTATGTTAAGTTTGGAGCTTTGGTGGCTGAATTCAGAGGAAGGAAAGACGAGTAAATCAAATTTAATCTTCAATTCTGACGTGTTTGTGCTCAGAATGATCAACCAAAGGAAGCGTTAAGGTCAACGTGGTGAAATGAAAACTTTTAACATGTTCAAGAGACCCAATAATTAAAGTCAACACGTTTCAAGATCTGTCATGGTTGCGAGTTTAAATTCATGTTCGTGTGTTTGGGTTGTTTCATTTTGAGCGTCGGATATTCATGCTATGCTAACCTGTGTAAAGAACAATTTTAATATCAAATTATTCTTTCATTAGAACATTGACTCAGTTTTGTAATGTTTTCCATTTTCTTCCTAATTTCACCTCAGTTTATATAATCTGAACAGACATCTGTGTGTCACCTTTATTCATAAATTCTCCTTTATGTAAACCACACATGTTTCAACAGGTCTGAATCTGTTTTTGTTTTTTTGGTATTTTTTAGTTTTTCATTTCCTGCTGTGTAGATTTAAACTAAGGCATGTCCTGACAGCTGTTTTTATTTTGTCTATTTATTTGTAATAAAAGCTAAAGACAATAGGATTATACTTACTAAAATCATTATGTTCATTGTGTTGCTTTCTGAAGATAAGCTTGGCCTCTAAATGTTACCAGTCTGGATTTAGTTTGTATGTTAACACAGATTAGAGTAAAATCATTACGTTTTTGAATTTATACATCACTCTCATTTGTTTTGTATGTATTAATTGCAGTGTAATGTGTTATATTAATATAATTTGACAATAAAATGTGTTTGTTTAATAAAAACGTGAAATAATCTTGGTCTAAAATGATATAATAAAGAGTACTATTTCCCTAAATTGAGCTGGCCACGCCATTCGCTTTAAAGCATCTGGGATTATTTAAGATTATTTATTAAAAATCTTTTACACATATGTATATATATTAACCGAGGACAGATTAATTTTTTGGAGTAAAAATAAAAGTACGGGTCTGGTTTGGGGGCGTCTGTTGCAGCCACTCCACTTCCGGTGTTGTGTCTGAACTACTTCCCATTTAATGCGATTAATTTCTTCCTTGGATTTGGAAGGTCCTGAGCTCAGTTTCAGGTGCATCTTTGTCGTTTAACAAGTCGTTTCGTCGTTTAAGTCTTGATCAGACAGAATTCGGAATTTGGCAACATTTGTTATAACTCGTTCCGGCCAGTGTGATGTGCGCATGCGCGGAAGTGACCAAACCGGAAGCAGCGGTGCACCCTCCTACATAGTCCGACGCTGTCGCTGGTCTGACCAACACTGAATGAAAACGCACTGATTTCGACTATAAAATGATGAAATTTCTACCGAAGTTGCTGCTGCTGGTTTTGTTAGCGTTCCCAGCGTCCTTACTCATTAAAGGTAAGTCTTTATGAAGGCTTTCTACAAAGGAAAGACATTTTATAATTAGCTGCTGGGTTTAACATGGGGCTATTAGCCTATTAGCTAACTAGCTGCTTTGAAAAGAGTAAAGGCCATCCTTCCTCAGACATGAGTTGCCAAAAGTTGGTTTCTCTTATTCTAAATTTATTTCGTTCACTAAGGCTGTATGTTTTCAACAAATGTGTAATGTTAGTGTGGTTGTCTTCGATTGACCTTAGTGCGGTAATGTTTACTCCTGCTTACACTGACGTGTCCTTAGTGTCTCAATGTAGCCGTTAGCACCAAGGCTATCTGGTTCCGGTAATGTTTTAACTGCACCCAAACGCGTATTAAAACCTCTAAACGTAATTGCGCCGGAGTTGATGCTGTAATGTATTCCAATAAATATATTGAGGACGAATGTTGCACCAAATTGTATTATGTGGTGTGCTTGTAAGCTCGTTGCTAACGGAGAAGCTAACAACTTGGAGTCAGTTTCTTGCTTCTGAAGGAAATTAACTTGTGATCAGTCCTCAGTGGCCTCCCCAATTAGCCCAAAGTGGCCACAAATCGTTTGATTGAAACAAAGCAACAATTGTTTTTGTCGGTCATCCTGCACTGCAAATCTGTTTAAACATTAAATTTGTGATAATAAATCTGGGGTATTGATAGATTCTGATTAATCTCGGGGCTGCACTGATTCGGCTTAAAAGAAAAAATATTATTGCCATACGAAAGGTTTATAAGACATTTTAGAGTAGCCTTTCATATACAGATGTAATTGAGAATTCTGTTGTAACCATCAGGTCCAGAGGTGAGTGCCCAGGACCTGACTGAGGATGAGGAGGCCGAGGCTGTGGACGAAGACATAGTAGAAGACGTGACGGCAGAGGATGAAGATGATGAGGCAGAAGTGGAGGATGATGAAAACACAGAGCTGGTGAGCAGATTCGATCTTGATCAGACATACACTGAGCGTATATATAACACACAGTAGACACGATGTTACTATTGAACGGAATTAACTGAAACTGGTGCTGGGGTGTCTGTAGACAGAAGAAAAAGAAGATGAAGAAGAAGAAGCTCTGGTTGGAGAAGTGAAAGCATCGCCCAACGCTGACACCACGATTCTGTTTGTCAAGGGAGAAGGTGCCTAATCTTTTGAGGACCTGGCAGCAGCAATAAAAAAAAAATAATAACATCCACGGTTTAAACTAAAGCTGTGTATCACTTCAGACTTCCCCGCCAACAACATCGTCAAGTTCCTGCTGGGCTTCACCAACAAGGGCTCGGAGGACTTCGTTGTGGAGTCTCTGGATGCTTCTTTTCGTTACCCTCAGGTAGAGAAACCTGCAGTTCTGCTCCTGCTGCCAGCTGAGATCTTGGACCTCCCGGCTCAGTTCTGTTTGCTTCCTTTCAGGATTTCCAGTTCTACATCCAGAACTTCACTGCTCTTCAGCTCGGCACCATAGTTCCTCCTGCGCGTCAGGCCACCTTTGAGTACTCGTTTATCCCTGCAGAGCCGATGGGGGGGCGGCCGTTCGGACTCGTTATCAACCTCAACTACAAGGACAACAGTGTAAGTGCACGTGTGTCGGAAATGAGTCTCAGTTCATCGAATTGAGCAGAATTGGTAATAAATCTGTGGGAAAACTCTGCCTCTCACAACTTTGTCTCCTTTGTTAGGAGAAAGTTGGTTTCAAGAGAGTTGGGACCTGATTTAGTTTTCTTTTTGTTCAGGGAAACATTTTCCAGGATGCAGTTTTCAACCAGACTGTTACCATCACAGAGAGGGAAGACGGCTTGGATGGAGAGACGTACGTGTGTCTGCTTTTGAGCCTTCTTGGCTTCTCTTTGCCTGCTGTCGCCCTGATTGTGCCGCCCGTTTCTCCTCCCCAGCATCTTCATGTACGTCTTCCTGTCGGGTCTCGGACTGCTCGTCATCATCGGTCTTCATCAGCTGCTGGAGTCCAGAAAGGTAGAAAAACCTGTGTAGATTCTTTTTAAATTATCAACTGAACATGTTGACTCGAGATGACTCTAAACTAATTTGCGGTGGCGTTTTCCCTGCAGAGACGGCGCCCGGCTCCAAAGGTGGAAATGGGAACCTCCAGCCACAACGGCGTGGACCTCAGCTGGATCCCCCAGGAAACACTCAACCAGATCAGTAAGTGTGACGCTGCTCTCGTGCACCTTCTCTGTGGTCCCGTCCGCTCGTGTGTCCCGCGCTGTCGTCCCACCACACGTCTTCAGTTTAGCTCCGGTTCTGTTGGTGTCCTGGGGCAGCGGTGGCTCCGTCTCTGAACAAACGCACAAGAATTTGGGTTCTAGGAACCTTTGAAAGCGCCGTCGGGCTGAGTGAAGTGTGGACGGTGGAACAGGTTCTGAGCTCAGACGTGATGGATCGTTGATGAAGCAGAGCTGCTGCTCCTTAAACCGTCACTGTGCATGAACACTCACTTCTTCTCTTCTTCTCTCTCCGCCTTCCTCGCTGTCATGTTTCCCTGTCTTCAGTGCAGAGTCGCAGAGGTGAGGTTCGTGTGTGTGTGTGTGTGTGTGTGTGCGTGTGCGTGGAGCCCTGCTCTGTTAACCCTTCCACCCTGCTGATGTTCCGTGTCGCCTGTCTTTGGTTGATCCACTTACAGTAGCTCTGTCTGTGTTCTGATCTGAGCGCTTCTCTTATATTTAGAGCAGATTTTGAACTTTAACCCCAAACTGAAGAACAACTCAAAACAACCGAATGGTGTCTCCTTTTCAGACAAGGCTTCTCCCAAAAGATCTCCTCGCAAGAGGAGTCAGAAACGCTCCGCTGGCTCAGATGAGTGACGGGCGATCTTCACACACCTTTCTGTGACGAAGAAGAAGAAAGAGGAGGAAGAAGAGGAGGAAGGAGGCCACACTGAGCATCCTCTGAGGAACTTTAACCAGTGCCAAGCACAGCAATGGCTGGTTTTCTATTTTCATCTTAAAAACTGTCACACACACATACGCAGACACACACACACATGCGCAGACACACACACACGCTCTGAAGCTGTCGCAGGAGGGGGGGAAGTGATACATGTTACAGGCACATGAGGACATTTTCTATGGGATTGTTTTTCTTTTAGAATGGATTTGCTACCTAAAGAGCTGCTGATGTCATCTTTGTGGGACGGGTTTGGGTGATTGAGGCCTTTTGTGTGACCGACCTGGGTTTAACAATCGCTCGGTTGCCAGGTTTGCTGTTCACGTTCAACAAACCTGATGGTTCTGGAGTCTCCTGCGCAGCCTTCTCAAACCCAGAGTCTAAAGTCCTGCTCAGAAGCTTAGAACTAAAAGCAAGAACCTGTTTGATTGACACGCGCCAAATTTGTCAGACCGCAGCCTGAATAGTGAACTTCGGACTCGTGCTGAGACGACACCATCTGATTAGCACGGCGGTAACCTGGTAATCTATAACCAGGCTCCGCCACTCTGTCCCTGAGCTCGTGCCTGTTTTCTACTCTCGTGTGTTTACTTCTGGTTTCTCTCCTCAGTCAGCTTTTCTTTACAGAAAGAACCCTTCTACTCAGCTGTGGGGCTCTGTTTTTGTTTGTTTGTTTATTTGTTGATTGTAAAAACTGGCCGATGCACTGGTGTCGATACTGAGGAACTCTGAAGACGAAACACGTTAATTTATTGCAGTGACGGGTTTCGCCGGGTTACCGGGGGGTCCTTGTGCACTGCAATACTTTGACCAGCAGGGTTCAGGCTCGCTGACCTGTGTCTTTGGACCGGAACCGAAGGTTCTGAAGGTTCGGTTCAAAAACGCAGCTCACGCCTGAAGGAACCACTCCACCATCGACAGGGAGGTGATTTCTAGAATGATGGGCTGTCACAGATAGAAGCTTGTACTTTTATCTGCTTTTAAATGTGCAGGAAATAAAATCGGATTTGCTGTAGTTGTGTGGAGTTTTCGTCCTTGAGAACTGTCGACGTGGACCCGGTCCAATCGGTCTCAACACTGGGTTTTACCAGCCTACACATGCACACACACACACACACACACACAGACAGCTGAGATGAACTAGACGACGGTAAAAGAAAACCATCAGTGAAATAAGTGATATGTGACATTTAATCTGTCTGAAACATTTGAAAAGTTACATCAAGATTTAAAGTTTTATGTTCGTGGGTTCATTTTGAGCTTTAAACAGAGCCAAAAACACTGAATGACTGAGTGAAAGATGTGGATTATTTAGACCCGGACTCCTGCGGAGTTTGAAAGAGGAGACGTTTGTGACGTGTCCCAGGTTAATCTCTGGTCAGCACCATCTCCATCTTCACACAGCTTTCCATCTGAAGAAGAAAAACTCAATTTTAAAAGAGGACTTGAGTCCCATCTGCTCCAGAAGTGGAACAAGTTCTTGGTTAACAGTCCCGGAGTGTCAACATGCTCGACAGCCATTTTATCCTTGACACTGCAGAACAAACAGTCCAAAAATGAGTTGGCTTGTAGTGGAAATGTGGCCTCTGTACAGATGTGTGATGTTCTGTATCAGAGCAGCTAAAGTTCATCTAGCTGGTCTACTGTTCTATCAATCTCACCAGGCAGAATCAGCCCAAATTCAGACCCCTGCAGGTCCATTTTTCCCTTATTTGATTATATGAAGCCAAAGAACTGTCTGTTAAAGTAAATTACTCAATCATGGACCTTCCATCACGTGCTGACCTGAGAGTCTCCAGTTTACACGTTGGACTTTTTACAAGATCAGACAGCAGCTTCAATCCTGGATCCTGCAGCTTGTTGTCTCTCAGCTCCAGAACCCTCAGATGGGAGGGGTTGGACTTCAGCGCCGAGGCCAGAGAGTCACAGCTGATCTCTGATAAGCTGCAGCGCCACAATCTGAATGATTCCAATTCAAATCTGTTTTTATCAAGACATCACCCACAACGTGTGGTATTTTCAGAGAAGATGAGCTGACCTGAGCGTCTCCAGCTCACAGAGAGGATCCTGGAGAAAACCACAGAGCTGCTTCACCCCTGAGTCCTGAAGACTGTTGTAGCTCAGGTCCAGAACCCTCAGATGGGAGGGATTGGACCTCAGCGCCGAGGCCAGAGGATCACAGCTGATCTCTGATAAACTGCAGCTGCTCAAACTAAAAAGGAAAGTGAAACAAATAAATTATAGGCAGAAGTGATACAGCCCACCCAAGAGAATGAGGGAGAAGGTTGGAAAACATTGGATGATCCACATTAAACTATATCATGAGCTTGGACGTCGACAGGTGGATTAGAAATCCACAGATGAAACACAATGTTTGTGGTCAAAACAGACTCAGAGCTGACCTGAGAGTCTCCAGCTTACAGAGAGGATCCTGGAGAAAACCACAGAGCTGCTTCACTCCTGGATCCTTCAGGTGGTTAAGACCCAGGTCCAGTTCTCTGAGATGGGAGGGATTGGACCTCAGCGCCGAGGCCAGAGAGTCACAGCTGGTCTCTGATAACCTGCAGTAGTTTAATCTGAATGACAGATAAAAGATGCCATTTTTCATCATTTAGTGTTGGTTCAGAAAAGCCGACAGTTCCTTCTGCCACCATAAACCAGATCTGCTTTAAGTCTTTTTCATTTCAGTATTTAATTCCCTGCATACCTGAGAGTCTCCAGCTTACAGAGAGGATCCTGCAGAAAACCACAGAGCAGCTTCACCCCTGAGTCCTGCAGATTGTTGAGGCTGAGGTCCAGATCTCTGAGATGGGAGGGATTGGACCTCAGCGCCGAGCCCAGAGGATCACAGCTGATCTCTGACATCCTACTTCCCTTTAATCTGAAAAACGATTGAAAAATCACTGCAGCTGTTTTTGGTTTGCATTAATCATTATAACATCTTGGTTCTCCTGTCTGACCTGAGAGTCTCCAGCTTACAGAGAGGATCCTGGAGAAAACCACAGAGCAGCTTCACTCCTGGATCCTTCAGCTGGTTCTCAGTCAGCTCCAGAACCCTCAGATGGGAGGGATTGGACCTCAGCGCCGAGCCCAGAGAGTCACAGCTGATCTCTGATAAACTGCAGCGTGACAACCTGAATAAAGGTAACATTTTCCTTAACACGTTTCTATTTACGATGAAATAATCACCAACAATCTCACAATCAGATGCTGGCAGAAAACCCTGGAGGCATCGGGGCCAGCAGCCGTACCAGTGGACCATCATTAGAATCTTTAAAAGATCGTTCATAACCGACGCTTTTGGAGGAGAACAGAACCGTTCTCCTGTTTCCGAACACGTGGATCTAACACATGTTTCTAAAGGATTGTTGTGGTGCTTCAGTCATAATCAGCGATCTGTGATCAGAAGAGAATCAGCGGACTCACCTGAGCGTCTCCAGCTCACAGAGAGGATCCTGCAGAAAACCACAGAGCAGCTTCACTCCTGAGTCCTGAAGACTGTTGGAGTTCAGGTCCAGAACCCTCAGATGGGAGGGATTGGACCTCAGCGCTGAGGCCAGAGGATCACAGCTGATCTCTGATAACCTGCAGCTGCTCAGTCTGGAGAAGGAAGGAAAGCCATTAGATCCAGATCAGACACACGCTGATCGCTGGGTTCCCCTTTAAATGCGATTTAGCCCACTTTAGTTCTGACTTGGGCCCAATCTCTGTACAAATGAAGGCGAATTCTATGTTGTACAGTTAAAACAACCCATGAACTGACCTGAGAGTCTCCAGCTTACAGTTTTTGCTCTGCAGTCCGGAACAGAGCAGCTTCACTGCTGAATCCTGCAGCTCGTTCCAACTCAGGTCCAGAACTCGGAGGTGAGAAGGGTTGGACTTCAGAGCTGAGGTCACGACCTCGCAGTGAGTCTCTGAGAATCCGCTCTTCAAAAGTCTGACGCAGAAAATAAGCAGTTAATAACGCGCTTCGTGATCAGGAGGCCAAGATGGCTCCTGCTGCACACAGCTTCAGGGGAAGAGCCCAGAGATGTGATCCCTCCAGCAGGACCTAGGTCTACCCTGGGGGTCCTGCCAGATGAACATGCCTGACACACCTCCCAGGGAGACGTCCTCCTGGCCAGAGGCCTGAACCACCTGCACTGGCTCCTCTCAACCTGGAGGAGTAACAGTTCTGAGCTCTTCCCCTCTCAAACTCACTTCAGCCACGTGTATTTGCAATCTTGTCTATTCGGTCGTAACCCGAAGCTCATGCCGTCGTTCAGGTTCACCCCTCTTTGGATCTGGTCAATTGTTTTGGTAAAAGTTCTAGATGCCATTTCTGTTCTGCACCTGGGTGTTGCAACCTTTCCCAACCTTTAAACGCCTACAGATTTAAATACCTCACCAGACGGGACTTACTTGGCCTTCCTGCAGTTCCTCACAGCTGGAATCAAGCGACGTCGTCCCTCATCTGAGGTGTTGTACTGCTGCAGGTCCAGCTCATCCAGAACCTCCTCTGACATCTGCAGCAGGTCGGCCAGAGCTGAACAGTGGACTGCAGTGAGTCCATTCGCTGGTCTCTTCCCTGACTTCAGGAACTCTTGGCTCTCCTGATGGACTGACTGATCCTTCATCTCCATCAGACAGTGGAAGATGTTGATGCTTCTGAATGGGGGGATTTCATCACTGTTCACCTCCTTCAGGTTGTTGAGGACCTTCTGGATGGTTTCTGGGTGGTTCTCCGTCTGATCCAACAGTCCACCCAAGATCCTTTGATTGGACTCCAGAGAGAGACCATGAAGGAAGCGAACAAACAAGTCCAGGTGGCCATTTTTACTTTCAAGAGATTTCATTAGTGCTCTCCTGAGGAAGTTGTTGACAGATGTGACTGGATCGTATTTTATGAACAACCCAGCAAACCAGGAAAAGGGGTTTGGTTTCGAATATTTGAGGAACTGACTTATAACCGCTGTGTCTTTCCTGGTGTAACAGTGGAACATGTAGACGGCAGCCAGAAACTCCTGAATGCTCAGATGAACAAAGCAGTAGACTGATTTCTGGAAGATCACGATCTCTCTCTTGAAGATCTCTGTACAAACTCCTGAGTACACCGACACCTCGGAGACGTCCAGTCCACATTGCTCCAGGTCTTCTGAGTAGAACATGATGTTTCCTTTCTCCAGATGTTCAAACGCCAGTCGACCCAACTTCAGAAGGAGTTCTTTATCAGCCTCAGTCAGTTCCTCTGGTCTCTGCTTTCCTCCATACTTCTGCTTCTTCCTCTTTATCTGAACCCTCAGGAAGTGTGAGTAGAGGTCAGTCAGGGTTTTGGGCAGCTCTCCTCTCTGGTCTCTGGCCATCATGTCCTCCAGAACTATAGCAGTGATCCAGCAGAAAACTGGGATCAGACACATGATGTGGAGGCTCCTGGAGGCCTTGATGTGTGAGATGATTCTCTTGGACAGATCTTCATCACTGAACCTCCTCCTGAAGTACTCCTCCTTCTGGGAGTCAGTGAAGCCTCGTACTTCTGTGATCCTGTCAACACACGAGGGAGGAATCTGATGGGCTGCTGCAGGTCTGGAGGTGATCCAGATGAGAGCTGAGGGAAGCAGGTTCCCCTGGATGAGGTTCACCAGGAGCACCTCAACGGACGATACTTGTGTGACATCAGAGATGACCTGATGGTTGTTGAAATCCAGTGAAAATCTGCTTTCATCCAGGCCATCAAAGATGAACAGAAGTTTCCAGACAGTCAGATCTTCTGCTCTGATCTTCTGTAATGTTGGATGGAAAACATGAAGCAGTGAGAGAAGACTGTGCTGCTCATCTCTGATCAAGTTCAGCTCCCTGCATGAGAGCGGAAGCACCAGACTGATGTCTTGGTTCTCCAAACCTTCTGCCCAGTCCAGACTGAACTTCTGCACTGAGAAGGTTTTTCCAACGCCGGCGACACCGTTGGTCAGAACCACTCTGATGTGTCTCTGTTGCTCAGATAAGACTTTGAAGATGTCCTGGCACTTGATTGGAGTGTCCTGGATGTTCTTCTTGGAGGTTATCTCAAGCTGTCTCACCTCATGTTGTGTGTCCACCTCCTCACTTTGTCCCTCAGTGATGTAGAGCTCAGTGTAGATCTTGTTCAGTAGGGTTCCACTTCCTGCTTCATTAGTTCCTTCAGTCACATATTCACATCTTCTCTTCAGACTGATCTTATGACCTTCTAGCACCTCCTGCAGATCACCAGCTGAAAAAGGTGAAAAAGAAATCTGCTGTTGTCCTGTTCTACTGTATATTGATTCACTATCAGTATAAACAATCGGTCTCTCCATCAACACACCTTCTGTCTGGGAGAAAGAATGACTTGATGTTTGTGATCTGTGATCCAGGCCTAGAGAAGAGCCGGAGCGCCGCTGCTCCAAGTCAACACAAGTCTTCTTTTTTCTGTAGAAACAGACACATCGCGTCCACTTGAATGGTGGAAACTGTGAAGCCAGCCATCTGTCTTAAATCTTTTTCAGTCTTTTGTGTTGATCACGAAGGCTTTATCTTCACACGTGGGTGTAAAAACAGGCCCTTACTTTGTTTTGGAGGATTCAGCTTCGTTCCTGAAGTGTGGAGGTAAAATCAGCGATTTGTCGCCCTTCATGGACACGCAGCTGGACGTGCGGGACGCTGCTGGCCGCCTGTACTCACATCTTCAGACGTTGATGTTCGGACCAGTGAAGAATTGATAGATCAAACGTTAAAACACAATCAAGAAGTTTGAACGTAAGCTGCTAAATCTGAGCAGCATCTTTACCCTCCGTTTGCTGGTTCAGGTTCGTTCCTGAAGTGTGGAGGTAAAATCAGCGATCGGTCGCCCTTCATGGACACGCGGCCGGACACCGAAGACTCCGATCGCTCGTCTTCATCCCCACAAACACTCATCTTTTCTGCCCAAGTCATTTTGACAAGTTAAAACATTAAAGTCACAGAGAGGAAAATCTGCTCTCAAAGAGCAGCTGATCAGGATCAGATCAGTGCTGAAGTGTTTCCAGTGATCTAAAGAGATCCTTCACTGGATTTGATTTTAGGCTTCAGGTTTTAGCCTGAGCAGGACACAACTGACGGTGGAGTGATTCAATTTTCGTTGTCTGGAGGGAATAAAGGAGAATTTGGATGATGATTAAACCAAATAATTTAAATGCATTTAGAAATGACGGAGTTGGCTGTTGCCACCTTGTTTTATTCACCTGGGGCTTCAGATTCACGACTCTGTAGCCTTTAAAACATGTTTCAAGATTCAAGTAACAAACACTTATAATGGTTTCTGTTTTATTTTACACCATGTCACATAGATACAGGTTCTATTGCACTTGTGATCTTATTACTATACTGCACTGTACACCACAGGCTACCGCTGTAACATGTCATTTCCCCGATGTGGGATCAATAAAGTTGATCCTTATCCTTATCCTTAAAATGAAATATTCAGCACTGTTGGTTTGATTTTATCTCTAATCAAACTTCCTGAAATTCACCAACTATCAGTTTAGTTTTTTTCTGTAGGGAAACTTGATCCGAACACAATGAAATATTCAGAAAACAAGGTTGACGTGTTACAGAAATCACCTGAAAGGCATCAGAAAAATGCAGCTGTTCCTCAGAAGTCTTTAACGTGCAAGACAATGAGATAATGATCTTTAGAAGGGATCATTTTGACATTTCTCTGTTCAACACTAAAAAGGTGAGCGTCCGTACCTCTCATCGAAGCCTTCAAGTCAAAGATCCACCAGAACACAACTGGACCAGAGTAGAATAGACAGAAAGTAATTCCAGAAGTGGGACGAATTTATGGCTTTATTATCATCATCCAAAGTCCACAGAAGATAACAGGCTGTAAAAACCGTTGAAAACAAACAACTTTATCCAACTGGGGAACACAAACAGCAAGTGTGGGACTCAGCCAATCACCCTGTCTTCTTGAGACACGACTGTATTCTTTAGACCACCTTGATGAGACATTTCTTCCTTTTCTTCTGCATTTGTCCACAAGTATCCACCAGGTGGCGGTTTGGCTGCAGCAGCCTGAGCTGTTGCATTTGCACCTTCACGTCTGTGTCTGCTGCATCAGATCTTCGTGCTTTGTGAGGGACCTCTGGTTTGTCTGGTCTGGTTTGTCCCAGCTGTCTCTGAATTGTTGTGATGGAAAAACTTCCACTTGTTCTTGCTGGTGTTTTCCATCTTGCAGGCTGCAACCAAGTTTTAATACGTGTGTTTGTTCACAACGTTATAGTTTGAGAGGTTCCCTCAAGTATATTAGGATCATGTTTCACACACACACACACACACACACACACACACACACACACACACACACACACACACACACAGTATCAAGCGTGCACGGTACATGTTGTTTCATTGCAACTCGAATTTCCGACGTACGTAAACTCAACATAGACAAGGTGACGACGCCGAGAAGGGGGCGGGGCTAAACAAACTTGGCGACCCTTGCCTCCTGCGTCTATTATCGCCGAAGTAACGATACTAATCCACGCTAATGTCCTACTTGGACCAATTGGCGCTTGATTAAAATCCGAAAGACAGATATTTAGACAGTAAAAACTAATTACGTATAAAAATTGGTTTTCGGCTTGATATTAGGTACATGACATTTTCTGTTGAATTGCTTATTGGTTAAAGGCCACCAACGCTGGTAAAAAAACGAAATGATGTTTGACTTTTATTATTTCAGCTGTCAACCAGCATATTTAACATTTTATTCGGCTGACACTACAGAGAACAAAGAGAACCGTCCACATGTCCCCCTTTCTGGACCCCCCATGCAGCTGTGGAGCTCATTGGTCGAAGATCCAACCAATCGCCGAGCACAATACTGAGAAGCTCTTCCATCGACCTCTGCGATTGGCTCAACCGTTTCGCGCCTCTTGAATCTGATGCGGCTGTAGTGGGCGGCGAATGTGAGACGGTGAGCAGTTTGAACTGTAGCTCTTCTGAGGCGGAAACAGTGTTTCGACAATATTTTAGAACAAATGTTGGAAATAATTTTCAAAATCGATATCTATAAATGTTGTACTTTTGGTGAAACGTCGCCTCGAACTTGAATCTTCGACGTGTCTTGTTTGCCGACTACCGGGAATGTGAAGCCGGTGTCGCTCAAAGTGAGTCGCTCCCCATACTGTGCTAAGTGCTAGCTAGCTATCGTGCTAACGTTACAGCTAGCCTGGATACGGAGACGGCTAATCCTCGACACAAAGGGCGACTTTGCCACTATTTATTATATCAACCCTAAATCGCGACGTTGGATGAGGACAGGACCTTTGGCGCAGGTAAGAGAGGGTGTCATTGCCGGTGTCTTTATTTCCAGCCTGTTCTATGTGATTCAAAAGACCCGGGTCTCGTCTTGACGCTCTGCGGATGCCCCAATCTTTGTTGACCGGCCAACTCTTAGCTAGCTCGCCAAGGCTTCGTGTCAAACATTGTACCGCTGTAAAGAGTTTAAGCTTCCGGTGTTAAAATATCCCTGCGACCAGTTTTAGAAGTAAAAGAGCCCCAGACCCTTACAAACTAATGCAGCACACCGGGAGCATCATATAAAAGTTTGTGAGAGTTAAACAGTTGCATCTGGTTAGTGAAGGAATGTGTCTGACATTATTGTTACCCAGCTCTCGTGTTAATTCTGAAACTGTTTGAATGACTTTGTGATTCATTCTTGCCTTTCTTCCCCCAACGTGTGTCATTCGTAGAAGTTTATACGAGTGACTCGTCTCCGTCTGTCTTAAATGTTCAGGTGCTAGAATCCTAATAACTGTCAGGACTGTTTATCTTTCCTTTGTGGAAAGAAGCTCCACCTGGAGACACCTGCCCACAGGAGGCATGAAGCCATTTTACGGTGGAGGATTGTTCACCATTTTTCACCAGTAATCCAGCATTTACACCGAGGTTGAGGAGATGCCTTTCCAGAATATGTATTAGATGTTCTCCTCTTCATGCTGCTGTTCTTTGGCCACAGAGCCGCTGCTAAAACCATCGTTTCAGAGCCTCCGTCGCCATGGTGAGCATCTTCTTGTTTGGCTGCAGGGCGATCATGGTGCTGACAGGGAAGCGCTCGGAGAAAGGACCTGCCTGCTGGAAAAGGAGGGTGAAGTCCGAGTACATGAGGCTTCGCCAGCTCAAACGCTTCAGACGGGCCGATGAAATCAAGGTTTGGCCTCCAACCATAAAAACACTCAGTGCACAAACTCAGTTCTGAGTAGCAAAACTGGATTCTGAGTAACTTATTAGATCCTGTTCACACATTTGGGCTGGACAGTTTTTTTCAATAATCTAATTGCAATATTTTCCCTTAATATTATGATTGCAATTTAAAATCTTTTTTTATTAATATGAAAGACGGTTTAGTTGCAGATGAAAAGTTACTTTGAATTTAACAGAATTCTGCAATATATGCATATGTATATGGCTGATCTTGTCAGTAACATCACTCATATTTCATATTAAAGTGCAGGAAAGGTAAGATTAATCTTTAATAGTCTCACAATGGTGAAGAATCACCACCCACATGCAAGGTACAGGGGAAAAAAGAAAATTCAGGGACAATATTGGGGGTCTGTAGATGCAGGGAAAGGGTTAATGCAAGAAATAGAACTAACTACAGAGTACAGAAGGATATATATACACACACACACACGGGTGTAGAGACGTGTGGTTGGGCGGGTGTAACAGTCTGCTGCCCTGGAGGGGGTCTGTGTAGCGTAGCCCTCGAGTTAGCCAGCATCAGCTGTTGCCCACCTTCTCCACAGAGTCCAGAGAGCTTGGACGGGCTAGTCAGGAGGGTTGGCTCCGTCCTGGGCTCAGATGCTGCCTGCCCAGCAGGAACACTAGCAGATGGAGGAGACAACCGCACCACCATAAAAGGTCTTGAGTGTCTCTTGCTCTCCAAAAGACCTCAGTCTCCTGAGTAGGAAGAGTCAGCTTCCTAAACGTCCGTATTGTGGGACCTGTCCAGTTTATTGTCATGTAGGTGGTCACCCTCTCAACCCTGTTGTCTGAAGCCCAGCACCACCTCCAGGGTTGATCTGGAGATCCACAAAGTTCTATGTCGGTCCTTCGTACCCTCGTCATCTCCGTCGGTGATGAGGCCGACAATCACAGTCGTCAGAGAACTCCTGCAGGTGGGAGGTGAAGGAGCTGTGGGTGTCTGAGGAGTAGAGGGTGAACAGGGATGGAGCCAGAAAGCACGGAGGAACACACCAGTATAATGCTGAGATTTTATGATAGAAGCGGACCAGATTCTTTCTTTTTTTCCTTCAACTTTCTGCCGGCTTAATGTGACGGCGCTGAGACGATCGCTGCACATCTGTTAGTAAAATATTCCACAAACAGCCTGTGAGGTCTCACCGTTTTATTCTGACCCTTCTCTCAGAGCATGTTCAGCACCAACCGGCAAAAGATCGTGGAGCGAACTGATATCTTGAACCAGGAGTGGAAGACCAGGCGAATCCAGCCAGTTCACATCATGACATCCGTGGGCTCGTTGAGAGGCACCCGGGAGGTGGGTGCAGCCGTGTTGGGGCGTCTCTAAGGGTGGACGCGTGTTCTGACTGTGGGTTTGTCTCCAGTGTACGGTGGACAGCAGCTTCTCGGAGTTCCCCAGGCAGGTTATCCCCCTGAAGACCCTGAACGCTGTGGCTTCAGTCCCAGTCATGTACTCCTGGTCGCCCCTGCAGCAGAACTTCATGGTGTGTGAGAACTTAGAACCTTTCACTGAGTAAACGCAGGACTTTACTGTTGGCAGTGGTTGATGGGTCCGCTGGTGGTTGTGTTCTAACCATCAGGTAGAGGATGAGACGGTGCTTCATAATATTCCCTACATGGGAGACGAGATCCTGGACCAAGACGGTACTTTCATCGAAGAGCTGATAAAGAACTATGATGGGAAAGTGCACGGAGACAGAGGTGAGGACTGGGAGCAATGGCTAATATTTGGTCCTATAGTTGTGATTGGCAGCCAGAAAACATCTGGATCTCTCACAATCCTGCTCAAAGTGCCCAAATCCTCTTCTATTGTACAGAATGTGGCTTCATCAACGATGAGATATTTGTGGAGCTGGTGAACGCTCTGGCCCAGTACAGTGACAACGAAGATGACGAAGAGGAGGAAGAACACGACTATAAGGTGGACAAGCTGGAGTTGTGTGACAGTAAGGAGCGTCCAGAGGACACCCGCAAGGACGTGCTCGCCACCAGCGAGAGTGAGTCCAACGACAAACAAAACTGTAGAAGAGAGAAAGTCGTCCTTTGCTACATGAAAGGCTTTTCTTTCTTTTCTTCAACTCAGATCTCCTCTGCGAGCTCATTCAGCAGAGCTGCAGAGGGAAATTTCATCCTTTCTATTTTCTGTACATGCAGCAGAAGTGAGCATCAAGCTGTCCCCGAGCCTCTTCCTGTCCCTCGTCCCGTCCCCGTGTGTGTGTGAGACATGTCCTCTGATGCGAGTGTGTTTGTATTCAGGCCGCACCGGCGCTGACGGCAAGAAGTTTCCTTCTGAGAAGATCTTTGAGGCCATTTCTGCCATGTTCCCCGACAAAGGCTCAACCGAGGAGCTCAAAGAGAAGTTAGTGTCCTGGTTTAGGGCTGTTGGAGTCGTGCTGTGGTTGAACAGATCACTTGTGATGGAAAATGATGCACAATGTCCTCACAGAGATAGGAGTACGAGGGTGTGTGTGTGTGTGTCGTCAGGTACAAGGAGCTGACGGAGCAGCAGCTGCCCGGTGCGCTGCCCCCCGAGTGCACGCCCAACATCGACGGTCCAAACGCCCGGTCCGTGCAGCGCGAGCAGAGCCTGCACTCCTTCCACACGCTGTTCTGCAGGCGCTGCTTCAAATACGACTGCTTCCTCCACCGTGAGTCCCAGAGCCTCGGCGCCGAACCCCCGGGAGATAAGGTCCGCACCACTGATCCCGGCTCTGATTTCAGCTTTTCACGCAACCCCCAACACCTACAAGCGCAAGAACCTGGAGAACCTGGTGGACAGTAAACCCTGTGGCCTCGACTGCTACATGTACCTGCTACAGGTGAGCAGGTGACCCGCCTGCTTAAAGCCCGTGTCTGCTCCTGTCCTCACTGCTGGGACGCTCTCGCCGCTCAGGACGGGATCGCCAGCGAGTATCCAGCCGGGGGCCTCGCCGAGCGGGCCAAGACCCCGTCGAAGCGCGCGGTCGGCCGTCGCCGCGGACGACAGCCGAACAGCAACAGCCGGCCCAGCACGCCCACCGTCTCCTCGGAAACCAAAGACGCCGACAGCGACCGCGAGGGCAGCAAGGACGACGAGCGAGAAAACGACAAAGACGACGACTACAAGAAGGACGAGAACACCAGCAGCTCAGGTGCTTTTGATCGCTACACTCCTGTAGCATGGTGCAGCCACAGGTGGATCCTCTGTGGATCCAATGTGGATCCTCTCTGGATCCTCTGTGGTTCCTCTCTGGATCCTCTGTGGTTCCTCTCTGGTTCCTCTGTGGTTCCTCTCTGGATCCTCTGTGGTTCCTCTCTGGTTCCTCTCTGGATCCTCTCTGGATCCTCTGTGGTTCCTCTCTGGTTCCTCTGTGGATCCTCTCTGGTTCCTCTGTGGATCCTCTCTGGTTCCTCTCTGGTTCCTCTGTGGTTCCTCTCTGGATCCTCTGTGGTTCCTCTCTGGTTCCTCTCTGGTTCCTCTCTGGATCCCCTCTGGATCCTCTGTGGTTCCTCTCTGGATCCTCTGGTTCCTCTGTGCAGAGGGGAACTCGCGGTGTCAGACTCCCGTGAAGATGAAGCTGAGCGGCGAGGCTGAAGCGGTGGAGTGGAACGGAGCAGAAGCCTCCCTGTTCAGGGTTCTGATCGGCACCTACTACGACAACTTCTGCGCCATCGCGCGGCTCATCGGAACCAAGACCTGCAGACAGGTGAGTTGGTGGCCGCCGTCACCTGGAGCGCGCCTCAGCTGCTCCAGGATTCAAGGCTGTCGCGCTCCAGGATTCAAGGCTGTCGCGCTCCAGGATTCAAGGCTGTCGCGCTCCAGGATTCAAGGCTGTCTCGTCTGCAGGTTTACGAGTTCCGGGTCAAAGAGTCGAGCATCATCGCTCGGGCGCCTGCTGAGGACGAAGACACTCCCCCGAGGAAGAAGAAGAGGAAACACCGGCTCTGGGCCACACACTGCCGCAAAATCCAGCTGAAGAAAGGTACCAGAACCGGAGTCCGTGTGCCGTTCCAGCCCCTTTCCTGACCCGTTGTGTCCCGCTGCAGACGGCTCCTCCAACCACGTGTACAACTACCAGCCCTGCGACCACCCCCGGCAGCCCTGCGACTCCTCCTGCCCCTGCGTCACCGCCCAGAACTTCTGCGAGAAGTTCTGCCAGTGCAGCTCCGAATGTAAGAGGCGTTCCCGCCGCTCCGGCCCGGTTTCTGCAGCCTTAACAGCCCCCTCCGCCGGTCCGCAGGTCAGAACCGCTTCCCCGGGTGCCGGTGCAAAGCCCAGTGCAACACCAAGCAGTGTCCCTGCTACCTGGCCGTGAGGGAGTGCGACCCGGACCTGTGCCTGACCTGCGGCGCTGCGGACCACTGGGACAGCAAGAACGTGTCCTGCAAGAACTGCTCCATCCAGAGAGGAGCCAAGAAGGTACCGGACCGCAATAAACAGGGTTAGGGTTAGGGCGCCGCCGCCACGAGTCTCATCTGAACTTGTGGATTTCAGCACCTGCTGCTGGCGCCGTCCGACGTGGCGGGATGGGGAATCTTCATCAAAGAGCCGGTCCAGAAGAACGACTTCATCTCCGAGTACTGCGGAGAGGTACGCCGCCGCCGGGCGCCGCCCACGGGGGCGTGTGGGTCCTTCTAATGTCCCTGGTTTGTTCTCGTGCAGATCATCTCTCAGGATGAAGCGGACCGCAGGGGGAAGGTTTATGACAAATACATGTGCAGCTTCCTGTTTAACCTCAACAACGGTAACGCGCCGTCACGCAGAGTCGCACGGCAGAAACGCACCCGCTCACCTTAAAACCTTTCTGCGCCTCAGACTTTGTCGTCGACGCAACGAGGAAAGGCAACAAGATCCGCTTCGCCAACCACTCCGTCAACCCCAACTGCTACGCTAAAGGTAACGCGGCTGCGCTAAAGGTAACGCGGCTGCGCTAAAGGTAACGCGGCTGCGCTAAAGGTAAACGCGGCTGCGCTAAGGTAACGCGGCTGCGCTAAAGGTAATGATGCTGCTCCGCTCAGACGGGCGCTGCTCCGCTCAGACGGGCGCCGCTCCGCTCAGACGGGCGCCGCTCCGCTCAGACGGGCGCCGCTCCGCTCGGTCAGATGCTGCTCCGCTCAGACGGGCGCCGCTCCGCTCGGTCAGATGCTGCTCCGCTCAGCATGTTCAGGGGCTCTGCTCTGCTCCGCAGTGATGATGGTGAACGGAGATCACAGGATAGGAATCTTTGCCAAGAGAGCCATTCAGACGGGCGAGGAACTGTTCTTCGACTACAGGTCAGTCCTGATCGGTACTGGATCCATCTGCAATATTATTGATCAGAGGCCAGTGATGTTAAAACTGCCTGTTTTAGTACGTGACAACGTGTGTGTGTGTGTGTGTGCGCGTGTGTGTTGCAGGTACAGTCAGGCTGACGCCCTGAAGTACGTTGGGATTGAGCGTGAGATGGAGATCGCCTGACTGAATGATGCCTCCTGATTGATGACACAAAGGCCTTACACACACACACACACACACACACACTCTCACACACACACACTGTCTCACACACACACGTGCACCACATTCTTCAGGAAATCTTGAGAATGACTCAAAACTTCAGGAAAACTTGGAATACTCAAAGTTTGATGCTGTTTTTTTTTTCATCTTTCTTTAACAACCTTTTTGTTCATTCGAGCGTCTCAGTTTCGACCAACGAACCTTTTCGAGATGAAACATCAGGGACCAACGTTTTGGACCGGACGGAGCCGCGTTCACACGTGCACTGATTTCTGTCCTCCAGACTGGGGGGGGGGTGGGGGGGGGGCTCTTGGTGGGGTCTCTGGTGTCAAACCCCTCTTTACCCCCAGGGTCCCATTTTACCCATGATGCACCTGCTCTCAACGACCCTCTGGGGGTAAATCGTGAGCTGGACCGACCCCGATGCACCACAGTGCATGTGTGAAAGTGGCTGTCGTGCACGTGTCCCCAATCACCGCCAACCTGTGCTGGCGTCGGAGTTCAAATAATGTTCACGTGAAAATTTGTGGGGGGGGTTTTTCCTCCCATTTTATTTAAAAGGTCACATTAAAACGTCAATGAGCGCTTGAGAAATGTGAGTAAATGTCAAGTTTATTGGACGTGAAGCTGCCGGGCCGAAGGAAGTGATGTCATCAGGTGAAGGTCGCATTCAGCAGAGTCACAGCGGCTTATTTATTTGGAAGTTATTTTTAGCACGAGCCTAAAGGTCAGGTGGGGGCGGGGCCGACCTTTCCTGTGGTGCCTGGCGGCGCCTGGAACACCTCCGTTCTCGCTCGTTGGTCTGAACTTCCTGTCCAAACGTGGTCAAACTCGCCCTCAATGGAAATTTACTTCCTGTGGTTCAGATGAAGAGTCAAATGTTGTATTTTATAACGACAAAGCTGAATATTTGTAGATTTTGTCCGGATCTTCAGGTCATTTTTCAAGACTTTTAATTTCCTGCAACAACATGGTGCTGATTTTGTAAAAATGTTTACAGGGATTTTGTTTCTGTGACAATAAACATATATATATCTATATATATATAAAAGCTGCAGCGTTTGGACAGAATCGAGAGGTTAGAGAAATCTTTCCTTATTTTTATTTATCACACATTTAGAAAATGAAGCACACTATACAAATGTCCACTGTTCGGTAATGAAACGCCTCCTGGACAAACCAAAGACAATTCGCCCGTAACGAAGCGCCGCGGCCGCGGTGACCGGCTGCCTCCTCGATGCAGTTGATCGCTTTACTTCAGCCGCCCGGTCGCTCGACTCCTCTCTCGGATGTTTTGTGGTCGCCGTGGTTGCAGGTAGGCAGTAGCATGCAGAAACCTTGGATGCGGCTCTCCTCTGATTGGCTAATTCATCGCCGTCGCGCCCCCTGGTGGTTTATTTACAGTAAGACAGGGAAGAGTTTCAGTCCTACAGATAGGACAGGACGAACGGGGCTTCCCAGTCTCAACAGCAGGGGGCGTTCCAGGAGAACCCCCCCCCCCTCCTGGCAGGTTGGCTGTCATCAGCTCCAACATGGCCGCCACTCAGAGGGATCCTCACTTTAACTGACATAATTTAAAAGAAAAAAAATAAAATAAAGAAAAGGGGAGCTTGCAGCAGCGTTCAGGCCAGGTAGCTGTACGGTCTTTCTCGCCATCCACTCGCTCCAGGTACTCTTTCTCTATCAGGATGGTCGATGCATTTCTGTCCACCAGAGGGGAGACAACGCGTTAGAGCACAACCCGGCGACTCGTGTTCCACGGGCTCGTTAGTTCGGCGCCGGTTACCTTGATGACAGGGAACTCTGGGTTTGAATCTCGATGACAGCTGGTTCAGAACCTCCGCCAGAAGCTGCTGATGCTTCAGGACCTTCCTCATCTTCATGATCCTCACAATAGCAGCCTGCAAGCAAACAAAGGCCATTTAAAGGGTTAGAATAGCCAAAGGATGCACGGACAGAAGGGAACCCATTCACCTGTATGAGGAGTTTCCGATCCTCCTCGATGTTTTTGTGAGTCGTTTCCTGTTCCTGTTTCTGCTCCGTCTTCATGGGGACGTTGATGTTCACCCTCAGCTTCTTGCTGTCACCAAGACAGACGCCAAATTCAACAAAAAGGCTTCTCTTCGATCACGAGAGCCACAAACCATCGCTTACTTCTTATATCCCAGGAAGAGCTTGATGACGGTGTCGGGTTTAAAATCGATTTCATCCACGTTGGCGTTCTCATCCTCCATCACCTGAACAACACATTCCTGCATCACTGGAGGCTTCCTGGGTTCTCTGGGAAACCGGCTCACATTGATCTGGTGCCACCAGGATGAGAATCGGACTGAAACTTACCAGCTTGGATTTTAACAGAATCTGGAGAACTTGAATCAGAATGTCCTGAAAACAGGAAATATCCGTTCATTCGCCACAGAAATGAAAGGAGACCTCACGAAGCTTCCCACCACCGGAGGTAAAAATAAAGCTAAACCTTGTTCCGAGCGCAATGACATCATCGTGTGTGTGTGTGTGTGTGTGTGCGCTCACAGTTTTGATCTGTGTACTGTCGGTGAGCTGCTGGACGGTGTAACTGTCCTCGGTGTTGTACTGCAGCAGGATGGCCATCTGGAAGGTGGAGGCCTGCAGCGTGTACCTGAAACACCAACCGGCGTGGGCTGTTTAGACGCTCCGCCACCAGGGCGGCGCCGTTCCGACCCCAGAGTGGCGTCCTACCTGTTCTTGAAGCAGTTTGTGACCAGCTCTCCTTTGGACAGGTGGTACAGCCACGTCAGCTTCCTGCCGCTGTGTCTGCTGGCGTAAAACGCCGTGAAGCGCTGGTAACTTCGCTCCAGCTGCAGAGACACGAACCCAAAACACGGCGTTTGTGAAGAGGAGCTCCGGTGTCGTGCGGGTCCGGACCGGTTATTACAGGGTCTCACCTCAGAAGGCAAAGCAAAGGTGCAGGACTGCTGGAAAGGCCACGACCCAGAGCTCAGGACCTGGATACTGAAGTCCACTGAAACACAGTTTCACTCATATTAAAACAAAAGGTGGCGAGCGCGTCGACGCCGCCGCACACACGGCCGAACACGCACGAGTGCACGTACGGTCCAGGGGTTCCGAGTTGGTGAGGTGCTTCTTGAACTGCTCGTTCAGGTCTTTGCTGACGCCGATGTCCTGGAACATTCGCTGCAGTTTGGACGTGTACTCGAAGCCGCACGCTTGCTGTTGGACGAGGACAGGCTGAGCTGCAGAAACGTGCACGTGCACGTGCGCGCGTGTGTGTGTGTGTGTGTGTGTGTGTGAGGGACTCGCACCTTGAGCTTGGAGATCATGCTGGCCTCCGCGTCGTCACTGGCGCTGTTCTGATGCACCAGGCGTTTAGCCAACATCTTAGCGTAAAACTTCTGGAAAACATCTTTGTCCTCGATGTACTTGAACACAACCATCTGCAAGAGCCGACGCCGTTCAGGACTAAAGCCCCGCCCCCCCCCCGGGAGGAGGCCTCGCCCCGGCCGCCTACAAACCTACTCACCACTTGGTTGAGCGTGTCCTCCAGTTCCGCCTCTTCCGGGTTTTTCGAACTGCGGGTGAAGGAGAAGCAAAGTTGCAGAACGCCGGCGGGGGCGGAGCTGGGGGCGGAGCTGGAGCGGCGGCGGACTCACCTCTTCTTCAGCAGAGAGTCGCAGTAGCGGGCCAGCAGCTCGGGGGACTTGCTGGAGGACTGCGCCATCCTGGTGACGGCGTTGTTGTTGATGAAGCGCCCGCACGCCTGCAGACAGAGCGCCCACGGCGTCAGAGCGGCCCGGCCGGAGGCGCCGGGCTCTGCGGGGGGGGGGGGAGGCACTGACCTTGTCTAGAGCCGCCACGAAGCCGGCGTCGTTGTTGAAGGCGGACATGACCAGCGCGTTGTACTTCTTATGGACGTCCAGGGTGGTCTGCACGTACACCTTGGGGTCCTGGGGAGAGACAGCGTGGGTGAGACATGGGGGGGGGAGGGGGGGTGAGACTCGCTCCCCAAAGCTGCGCCTACGTTGAGCGCCGCCTCGCCACACTTCTCGATGGCGGCCAGGCCCTGGTTGTGGATGTGGGTCTCCAGAAGCTTCTTCAGTTCTCCCAGCCCGTCCGTGATCCGCGACACCAGGTTGTACATGCGACCCAGATCTGAGGACGGACGGCGTCGCCGTGGTTACCGACGCTTCAGCTGTCACCTCGAACGAACGCCGCCCGGTGGCTTTTTACCTTCGTTCTTGTCGGCGTCCAGAAGGTTCTGGAACTCGGTGTGGAAGATCTCCAGGTGTTTCTCGATCAGGACCTGCTCGCACTTCCTGGCCAGCTCGTCCTGAGTGGACTCGTGGAGGTAGACCTGCACGCGCCGCTGCTCCTCCAGCAGACGGGCCTCCGCCTGAGGACAGAGGGATGGTTTGGGTCCCACGGAACCAGCAGGTGCGGCTCCATGGCAACAGTTACCTTCTTCATGTACTCGGTGACGGGGTTCTGCTGCAGGAACTCGGTGCTCTCCCGGGTGTAGAAGCGCTCCGTGTCGGTGAGGAACTGGCACTCGAAGTACTCCTTGTACACGGAGAGCGTCGGGCCTTTGGCGAAGGCGTCCTCTTCGTTCAGGCCCAGCTCGACTGAAACACGACCCGGCAATTATTGATTATTGATCTCTGACGTCGGCTGACGATCAGTCCACGTGGACCCACCGTAGGACTGGACCACCCCGCTGATCAGCCTGGTGTTGATGGTCTCGCCGTTCCTCTCCCTCTCGATGAGCTTCAGCACGGCGTTGGTGACCTGCGACAAAGACGGTGCCGTCAGTCGCCGTGACGACGGCGCGGACGTGCGGCGCCGCGGCCCGGACGTACCTGCTTGTTGAGGGGGCGGAACAAACACTCCCTCCAGGTGACCAGAGCCAGCTGTGGGGGGGGAAGGGGGGGACACAGAAGAGGTTAAGACGATGCCGCGCCCCGGCCGCTGCCGCCTAGAGCAACGAGACTCACGGAGTAGATCTCGTAGATCCCTTTGCGGCCCTCGTCGCACTCCCGTCTGACCCAGTGGCGGTTGAGGTAGGCACAGATCCCGTTGAGAACCTTACTGGAGAACCGGTAGTCTTCCCACTGCTGCGTATAAAACTTCAACACACACTCGTCCATCAGGTCCTCGCCATCCTGCCGGAAACAGGGAGGTTAGAACCAGGAACCATCTGCCGCGGGTCCCTCCGACGGTCTCACCTTCAGCAGGCTGGTCAGATAGTTCTTCAGGAACTCTTTGAGTCGCTTGTAGAGCTCCAGGCCCACAACTGGGCTCCGCCGGGAGTGGAGGACTTTTTGGAGGGTTTGGCCGGAGGCGCGGAGCCTCGGCCCTGGCTCGACTGGTGGACGCTGGTACAATAATTATATACATGTCTGGAGGGGAGGATAAGGATCACGGCGGTCGCCATGGAGACCAACAGACACCTACTGACAACAGGGAGCATAGAGTGGATACGTGTAGAGCTCCATGTAGCGCGACTTGGCCATGCTTTGCCGCGTGTACACCTGCTGGATACCAGCCCGCAGGTCGTCCCATATCTGGTCCAGACCTATCTGTCTGAGTCCATGAGGGTTCTGGGTCCTGTTGGACGACATGCTGGAGCCCCTTATGGCCTCTCTCCTCTCCCCCGAGCTACCGTTCCTGCTCCGGTGAGCGTGGGCCCGACCGGATCCGCTCCTCCTCAGTTTGTTCTGATCCCGAGTGGCTCTGACCTCAGAGTGTGCGATCCATCTGGCAGGAGGCGTTCAGGAAGCCAAAGGGTGGTCGGTTCCAAGACAGGATGCAGTCCCGCTCTGCAGCCTGGGTGGTGCCGTCAGACTCACCAGCTGACCTACGGGGGACAGAACAACGCCTGATGTCTTTGATGTCTTTGATGTCACGCCTTTGACCCAGGACTGTTCTCATCCGCTCTCAGCTGGACCAGGACGCGGGCCAGACCGTGACGTCGGTCCAGCTAATGACAGATTAGTCCACTTTGACACCTCGGTCTCACAGCAGAGGCACAAATGCCCCCTGAGCCTCTGGGTGGGCGTCACACCCTGAGAGGAGCCCAAGGCCAACGTGGAGGTCTGGTGGACCTGAGCAGCCAGACAAGGCTCTTCAGGAGACCCGGCCCGGGCTCCGTAACAGCAGCGCTACCTCAGGTGATTCAGCAGTTTCTATGGCAACTGGGGCAGACAATACCTCCAAGTAGGCATTGGAGAACGGGGAGGCAGAGCGCTGGATAAGGTGCCCTTCACAGCAGGAGGTAGAAGGTGGGGGAACATGGCAGCTCCCTCGGCAGGAGCGCGTGCACGTGCACGTGCACGACCACACACCTGCCTACTACGACTGAGCACAAGTTCACCACAACACTTGGCACCCGAAACAGCAAAGTAATCCGAGTACAGGCAGAGAAGAGGAGGATGCTGGGGGGGGGGGGGAGAGAGAGATGGAGAGAGGGAGAGAGACATAGAGAGAGGGAGAGAGAGAGGGAGAGAGAGAGAGAGACATAGAGAGAGGGAGAGAGACATAGAGAGAGGGAGAGAGAGACATCGAGAGAGACATAGAGAGAGAGATGGAGAGAGAGAGAGAGACATAGAGAGAGGGAGAGAGACAGAGAGAGGAGAGAGAGACATCGAGAGAGGGAGAGAGAGACATGGAGAGAGGGAGAGAGACATGGAGAGAGAGAGACATAGAGAGATGGAGCGAGAGACCTAGAGACAGAGGGAGAGAGAGAGAGCAGTGCTCTCTGGGAAAAGCTCTTCTGACCCAATCTGATTACGCCAGACTCAACAACCTCTTACCCTACATTTAAATCAAGCCCAGCAAAATACAAACAAGCTCGTGCGCGTGTTGCTCAAGACTGAGCGGCTCCTGCACGGTCTGGGTCAGAGGAGCAGAGGTTCTGATCCCTGCAGATCGGGTCACAACCTCCAGGTCAGAGCCGACAGGACGGACCGGGGTTAACGCCAGTTCCCACTGCTGCCCCCCCCCCAGGCACCAATGCAACCACACACACACTCATTATTACCAACACACACAGATATCTCCGACTGCCTGGGCCCATTCAGGTCCCAACAGACCCAACTTTGTTACCTACACCAAGGTGATCTTCTGGATCACTATATTGGTGCACAAACAGGGGTCCGATGATCCACCAGGTCTCCGAGTGTTGGGTCGGAGGGAGGAACGCAGACCCGTCCCATAAAAACATCCCATCCGTGCACGCCGAGGGAAACGGGGACGGTTTCTACCCAGGTTCACAGGGTCGTCAACGGCGACGTTTCCACGGATCCAACGGTCACTAAAGGTCTATAAAGGAAGGAACTACAGGTCCGAGCGACGGCTGCCGAGCGTTCCGGCTGAAAGACCAAAGACAGGAGTGTTCACACACACTAGCCTCACGTTCAACATAAATAAGGTCACACGGATTCCTTTACAGTGCACGACGCGCTCGTATTTTTGGAAAGAAACGCTCCAACATCCTGGAACCCCTGGAGACAGACGGGGCCATTAAAGTCCCTTAACAACTTCCAGGAAACACACACACAACAATGTGCAGGTGTGTGTCTGCACGGTGTCACTGCACGTGCAGGTGTGTACTTACAGTAATGCACACATGCACACGTTTAAATGTGTGCTGGCCTCTCAGAGAGGAGCCTCAGTTATTCTGTAGGGGGGGTCCACAACAGTAGGGATCGGTGATCCATAGGTGATTGATGGGATCAATAACCCACTGATACACACTGCGGTCCTCCGACCACAGGGCCAGATCGGTCTGACCGGTCCAAAGTCTCCATCTAGAAAATACTTGATTGATATTTTATTAATTGATGGGTTTGATACAGATCATATTGTTGATTAGATACAACAGGAGTAACATTGTCAAGGTTAACTATTATAGCCGATTTACAAATTAGAACTAGTATCACACATTAAAAACCTAGTTCAGTAACTACAGACGTGGTTCATCCGCAGATTTGTCGTACTTATTTTACATTACAGTGTGGTTTCCAGAAGGAAGGTTTTAAAAAGGAAACGAACAATTTCCCATCTATTCAGGTGTCGAATGAACATTAGAAATGTTCCCCCTCAATAATCATCATAATTAACCAGGCTAACCAACCACCACCACCATAATTAACCAGGCTAACCAACCACCACCATCGTAATTAACCAGGCTAACCAACCATCACCATCATAATTAACCAGGCTAACCAACCACCACCATCATAATTAACCAGGCTAACCAACCACCACCATCGTAATTAACCAGGCTAACCAACCATCACCATCATAATTAACCAGGCTAACCAACCATCACCATCATAATTAACCAGGCTAACCAACCACCACCATCGTAATTAACCAGGCTAACCAACCATCACCATCATAATTAACCAGGCTAACCAACCATCACCATCATAATTAACCAGGCTAACCAACCATTACTGCACAAGGGTGCATGTTATTGATGCAGACTAAGTTACACAGGATAAATGATGCCTCCAACACAGAACAGAGCAATTAACTACAGTTTTAATGCTTTTTTCCCCCCTGATTTAACTCAGAATTTACAGTGTTGGATTCCTGAATCTGGCACGAATCACAAGGTTTTAGTCCAAAACCGTGGACGGTTGACCCACGATTAACTAGCCAATGAGTCGTGGTCGCCCAAAAACAGCCACTACAACCACCGCAGTCAAAGCCTGGAAGTTGTTGGCCGACTGTTTTAGAAAATACACGTTGAGAGAATCCTTGCGAACTGGTTCCGACACTGCTACGCAACACTGTTAGCATCATTAGCTACTGAGGATCGGTTAGCCGCTTAGCTTGTGAGCAGCGTTAGCCCGACAGTCTAGAGCAGGGTGGACTTAATCTAAGATAGTAGAAACTGTTCGATTACCACAAACGATACGCATAAAAAACAATGGGTGGTATTTTTAAGACAAACATTTTTCCTGGCCAAGCAAACGAGACTGATCAGAAAAGACGAATTACCTGTGTTGTTGGTGTAAAATGGCAGCCTAGCTTCTGAAGCTGCTCTATAATGAGTCAGGAAAACATTTTGCTAGCCATTTAGCATTAGCCAGTTAGCTGTAGGCTAAATTGTCCGGACAATCAATCTCCCGCTCAGGTTTACGTATACAAGCCTTAAATGTGTTCTTACCATTTTAACGCGGTGGCCGTCACTTTATAATCGCGTTAAATCTCTGATTCGAGGCCAAAGATCCGTTTTCACCACCGCCTTCTGTCTGAACGTTTATGTTTTTGGCGTTGGACCGCTAACTGCGACCGCTGTGCTTCGTTCGCACAAAGATCAGCACCGACACACCGAATCATGCTACCTTTACTTACCCACGGAAATGTGTCTCACCCGTCGCTACCAGAACAAATATGACCAGAAAATAGTGCACTTTTTTTGTTCTCACAAGCGTTTCCACGAAGAAAATGTCATTCAGAAATGACCGCCCTAGATATGTTTTATATATGTATATCTCACATGGACACAACTGAAAACCAAAACGGAAGACCTAAAATCCCCATAACCCGTGAATGCATCATTAGCGTCACAGAACGGGATTTGGGTTTTGGACTACAAACATGGCGGCCGACAATAATCAGCTGCTTTGCCACAAATAACGTAACTTTTTTAAAAAAATGTAATAATATAACAATATAATTATTACTATCTGTTACAAACTAAGTGGCCGCTTCCATCTTTCCAACAGCGAACTCACAATTTTATTTAAAAAGAAAAAGTCAACTACACATAAGATTTAGGTTTTACATATCGCCTGTTTAATTCTGTCCGGCATCTTTCTATACCAAATAATTCACGTGCATTTTTATTGCTGCTGCCAGCAAATGTGACCTCGGTTAGTATGTGCATGTAGTATTTGCAAGTGGAGTTTTCTGTTCAGCCAAAAAGGAATTGAAGTATTTTGCTTTTCTTTTAATTCAGATGTAAGTCTTGGATTCCATCGATACAGTATTGATCAGTCTAAACATTATTATAGAATGTAGTCACTTCACATAAGAATAAAGGAATGTTTGTGGTGTAGCTTTTGTGGGAGGGGCGTTAATAATGATGCGCACATTTCCAGTCTGTATACAGTGTAAATGCTCCTGCGTCAGTTTATGGTTTTTACAGGAAAACCAACTATTCCATCAATCAGTGTTCAACCTCAAGCTTCTAAGAGCAAAAGGACACTTCACTCCAAAAGTCGAGTCATTCCGTTCTTTTCCACACGCTACATTTGATTTCGCTTCCGGTCCCTTGACGCAGGTTCAAGCGTGACGCAGCACAACGTTTGCTGACAGCAGCTGAAGCCAAAACATCCGATTGCGCAGATCAGATGACCACATGCACGTGACAGCAGTGTAAAAGTGCGAGAGGATCCCCATCGGGATCGTTATTGATCCGTCATTATGTGGAGCTCAATGTTGCGCTGATGACGCCACTAATGAGCTTAACATGCTCCACTAATGCATGAACATTAGCAAAAACCCCATAAAAGACTGACATTAACAATGCAGTCGTTTATTATTTCTGCTGTTATTGCTAATAATTAGTACTGTAATAAAGCGTAAAACTATTATTTAGTCATTATTAAGCAGTGTCACCGTCATATTATGTTGGGGAGGAAGTGAAATGGAGCCTAGAGGCGGATCTCCAACGGGTTGTTGATGAACTGTCCGTTTCCGTGTGAAATATTTTAGTTCCTACAACGAGTGCATGAACACGCGTGCGTGCGGCTGCAGCCTGCATCATGAAGAGTCCTCCTGAGCTCTGAGTGGTGCTGTCTCTCCTCTCGTCTTCCTCTCAGCTCTGCCTTCCATTGCGTTCCTCCACCAGCGGAATAACCAGGCCCCTCTGAGCCGGAGCTCGGTGGCCCCGAGCTGCGCTCATTGCCCTCGCGGACCCAGTCAGCGTGACGGCGGTGACGCGGCGGACGGAAGCCCCCCCCGACTGCTGGATTTGCGGGGGAAATAACCCAGAAATGTGATGAATTCCTCTACAAGGTGCGACACACGCAGCAGCCCATGCTTGTCCCTACGAACGGGCCCGTTGTGCGTCGCAGCCGCGCGTGCGAGCGCTTCTGAAGGCAGGATATCACAGGTGAGGCCGGCGGAATAATGCATGGCGCGGGTGGAGGTGGTGCGGGGGGGGTGACGCGCGTCCAGCGCGGTGCTGT